>NC_057813.1:323705851-323868311 GCF_018294505.1 Triticum aestivum
TTCACCATGATGCTGGACGGAACGGCCCGCACTTGGTTAAAAAGTCTGCCGGTTAATTCGATCGTTTCATGGGACAAGTTGAAGGCCCGGTTTATAGAAAACTTCAAAGACACGTGCAAGCAACCCATGTCAATCGTGGATCTGGCCGCCTGTGTCCAAGCAGAAGGTGAATCAACGACTCATTGGGTGCGTCGGGTTTCGGAAATTCTGCATTCATCGGACCGCATCAATGCCGATTCCGTAATCATAACATTGGAGGGCAATTGCCGGTTTAAACCGTTGAAGTTGAAGTTGGGACGGCTCAAGCGTCACTGCAATGACATGGGAACACTTATGGCAGCTTTGGTTAAGTATGCCGATTCTGATAATTCCAAGGATCCCGAGTCTGACAACAAGGAGCCGGAGAAGGGAAAGAAGAACGTCGGCACAAAGGGGCAGCAGCATAACCAGGCGAGCCATGGGAATAACGGTAAGCGCAAGGCAGATAATAATTCCGGCTTTGTGGCTAACACCAATGTGAAGGGCAATAATCAGCGCCACACGGGTAAACCTCCCCCACGGGGCGAAGGATCAGGCATGAATCTGGAGCGTCTATGAACCAGCCTTGCCCAAAGCATGGGACGCAAGATAAACCGTCTACGCACCTGTGGAAGTATTGCTTCATTACGAGAGAATTCAAAAATTCAGATATCTTACGGTATGATCCTGGACCGTCTGGCGGTTCAAGACCCGGGTTTCACGGACCGGGTTATGGTGGAGGTAACTCCGGTTCAGGTTTTCAGGGTAACCAAGGTGGACAGGGTAATCAAGGCAATCAGGGCAACCAAGGTGGTTATAATCAACAGGGGAATCAACAGCAGCAGCAGTCGGGTTATTAGAGTAACCCGAAGCAGTTAAATGGTGGACACTATCATGTTTTCACTACTAGTATGTGCAAAGACAATGAGAAACTTCATAAGAGGGCAGTGCACTCCATTGAACCGGCAGTGCCCCGTTATCTGTGCTGGTCTGAGCAGCCTATTGTGTGGAGTCGAGAAGATCATCCGCCCCGGGTTGATAATTCGGGTCATCTGGCATTAGTGGTCGCACCACAGGTTGGAGGTTATAAGTTCACCAAAGTACTCATGGATGGAGGGAGCAGTATCAACATTTTGTATTATGAAATCTTCCAGCGTATGGGGTTAACGGATAAGAATCTTAAACCATCGAACACCATTTTTCATGGTGTGGTGCCTGATAAATCGGCCTACCCGGTGGGTAAGATAGTTCTGGAGGTGGCTTTTGGAGATGATCATGATTCAAGGTCCGAGACATTGACCTTTGAAGTGGCCAAAATCAGAAGTCCATACCATGCCATGTTTGGACGGCCAGTTTATGCTAAGTTCATGGCAAGGCCGTGTTATGTTTATCTGAAGCTCAATATGCCGGGTCATAAGGGCACCATCATAGTTCATGGCAGCCGCAAGATTGCTTTGGAGTGCGAGAAAGGTGATGCGGCTTATGCTGTGTCGGTTTGTGCAACAGAGGGGTTAAAATTCTTTAAAGACAATGTTGATCCGGCGGATATGACTTCTCTGAAGAAACCCACTACAGAACATGATCCGGCTTTGAAGTTTAAATTGGCTGATGAGACCAAGTTGGTTGATTTTGTTCCTGGAGATTCATCCAAGCAGTTTAGCATCAGTGTTAACTTGGATGCGAAATAGGAAAGCGGGCTCATCGAGTTCATCTGTGAGAACCGGGACGTCTTTGCATGGAAGCCTTCTGACATGCCAGGTGTACCGAGGGAACTCGCTGAGCACACTCTTAATATCGATCCCAAGTTTAAATCGGTCAAACAGTTTCTTCGCCGCTTTAATGAAGAGAGACGCAAGGCCATTGGTGAAGAGGTAGCCTTGCTATTGGCGGCAGGGTTTATTGTGGAGGTATTTCACCCTGAGTGGTTGGCTAACCCGGTGCTGGTACTTAAGAAGAACGGCACTTGGCGTATGTGTGTGGACTACACGGATTTGAACAAGGCTTGCCCAGCTGATCCCTGTGCCCTCCCTCGTATTGATCAAATCATTGATGCTACGACGGGTTGTGAGTGTTTGAGTTTTCTGGATGCTTATTCGGGTTACCATCAGATCAACATGGCAGTTAAGGACGAGGAGAAGACGGCTTTTATAACTCCTTTTGGAGCCTTCTGTTATGTTTCTATGCCCTTTGGGCTCAAGAGTGCCCAGGGGACTTATCAGCGGTGTGTGCAGAATTGCCTTCATAATCTGATTGGGCGCAATGTTCATGCTTATGTGGATGATATTGTGGTGAATTCCAGGAAAGCAGAGACACTTATAGCCGACTTGTAGGAAACCTTTGATAATCCGAGGGTTTATAAAATGATGCTTAATCCAGCTAAGTGTGTTTTTGGTGTGCCAGCTGGCAAGCTCTTGGGTTTTCTGGTGTCTAACAGGGGCATTGAAGCTAATCCGGAGAAGATCAAGGCTATTACATCCCTGGCTAAACCGGCGTGTATCAATGACGTTCAACGGCTGGCGGGTCGTATTGCAGTGCTAAGCTGGTTTATCAGCCGGTTGGGGGAGAAGGCAATCCCGCTTTATCAGATGATGAAGAAGACAGACAACTTTGTCTGGAGTGATGCTGCTAATACGATGTTTGAGGATTTGAAGAGGCAGTTAGCCGAACCGCCCGTTCTTGCTGTCCCCATCGATAAGGAACCTTTGCTGTTATATGTGGCTGCTAATGCCCGAGCTGTCAGCGTGGCTATTGTGGCGGAGCACAAGGAGGCTGGTAAGGAATATCCGGTTCAACGACCGGTTTATTATATCAGTGAGGTACTTATCGAGTCCAAACAGAGATATCCCCATTGGTATAAGCTGGTGTACGGAGTGTTTATGGCAAGCCGGAAGCTTAAGCAATACTTTCAAGGCCATCCCATCACTGTGGTCAGTTCCGCTCCATTGGGAGACATCATTCAGAATAAGGAGGCGACTGGACAGGTTGCTAAGTGGGCTATTGAGCTTGGGCCTCACGGGTTAAAATATATGCCTCGCACTGCTATCAAATCCCAAGCACTCGTGGATTTCATCAATAACTGGACAGAATTGCAGGCACTCGAGGATAAAGCGGATAACACATACTGGGCTATTCACTTCGATGGACCCAGACAGTTGGAGGGCTTGGGGGCTGGAGTGGTTTTTACTTCCCCTTGAGGTGACAAATTTTGTTATGTTCTCCACTTAATGTTTCCCTGTACTAACAATGTAGCTGAGTATGAGGCTTTGCTCCATGGTCTTCGGGTGGCTAAGGAGATGAACCTAATCCGGGTACGTTGCTTCGGCGACTCCGATTTAGTGGCTCAACAGGTATCTGGTACATGGGACTCCAAGTGTCGGATTTCGGGTTCCGGCAGACCCTTGAGGTTCGAACTCTGGGCTGCACACGAAGATCTCTCTCCTACCAACTCACGTCTCGAAGCCTCGCAAGGAATCTAGGATAGAAAGAAGAACACACAGGGGACACGAGGTTTATACTGGTTCAGGCCACCATTGTGGTGTAATACCCTACTCCAGTGTGTGGTGTGGTGGATTGCCTTAGGGGCTGATGATGAACAATACAAAGGAAGAACAGCCTCGCGAGAGGTGTTCTTGAGCTGGTGCGATGAACTACTTGGGTGAGTTCGATCGCCTCTCTCTCTAGTCTACCCAAAATCTCCCTCTTCTACTCTATGGTGGCTAACTCTATTTATAGAGGCCCTGGGCCTCTTCCCAAATATTGAGCGGGAAGGGCGCCAACAATTGGCCATTTTGAAGGGGAACATCTAGTACACTTATCCTGACTAAAGTTGGTCTTCAACTGCCAAAGACTCTGACGGTGATGCCGTCTTGGGCTCCACGGTGACCTCCATCCTGCCATTCCGCTAGTCTTGGTCTTGTTGCACCGAAACAGCAACCTTTACCTGATGCCTTGGCCTGTGCTTGCCCCCTTTGCATCAAAGGGGAAACAAGGACACTGCGCAGGCGGGCGCCCGCCTGGTCTCGATCGTCATGGCTTGCATCACGGGCACCTCGCGAGGTACCCCTGCCTTGATCTCTCCGCCTCCTCGTGAGCCCGCCTGATGAGGCTTCTCCTGAGGAAGCTTCCTGTCGTCCACCCCGCCAGGCTTGGCCCCTCGCGAGGGTCTTGAGCTTGAGCAAATGAAGCTGGGCTGCACTGGGCTTCCGCTTGAGCCACGCCGTAGGCCGCAGGTAGGCAAGTCTGGGGACCCCTGTTCCCAGAACGCCGACATCAAGGATCCACTTATGGCGGCTTATCGATGTGAGGTGGATATCATTGCTGGTCATTTCAAGGGTTATCAGGTCGAGCACATTGATCGGCGCAAGAATGAAGCGGCGGACACTCTAAGCCGGCTTGGATCCCAGCGTAAATAGGTGCCGCCTAATGTTTTCTTGATGTTCTGCATAGTCCGTCAGTCAAGATACCGACGGAGGAAGATTTGGCTATTCCTGACCCAGAAGCTCAATTAGTGGCGGTTCTTCATGCTATCCCTGATTGGACATTGCCATACATGGCGTACATGAACCGGGGCGAGTTACCAGAGGACGAAGTTTTGGCCAAGAAGATAATCTGGCGGTCTAAGTCCATGACTATTGTCAATGGCGAGTTACATCATTCCAGTATCTCAGGGGCGTTTCAGCGTTGTGTTTCTCCTGAAGAAGGCCGTGAGATCTTGCGTGAAATCCACGAAGGAGATTATGGTCGTCATGCCGGTTCAAAATCCTTGGTGGCTAAGGCTTTCCGGTACGGTTTTTACTGGTTAACAGCTCATGCTAATGCGGAAGATGTGGTCCGAAAGTGTGACGGCTGTCAGAAGTTTGCACGTCGAGCTCATGTCTCGACTCAGAAGTTGAGGATGATTCCAATCACCTGGCCATTTGCGACTTGGGGGCTGGATATGGTTGGGCCTTTTAAGAGGTCCAAGGATAAGAAGACCGACCTTCTGGTGGCGGTTGAAAAATTTACCAAGTGGGTGGAGGCAGAGCCAGTGAGCAAGTGTGATGCGGCCACGGCGGTTCAATTCATGAAAAAGGTGATCTTCCGCTTTGGTTTTCCACATAGCATTATAACAGATAATGGCACGAATCTCTCCAAGGGAGCTATGGAAGAGTTCTGTCAACGTGAGCACATCCGGCTTGATGTGTCATCAGTGGCCCACCCCCAATCTAATGGTCAAGCGGGGAGAGCTAATCAGGAAATCCTAAAAGGTATCAAGCCCCGGCTTATGGTCCCTTTGAAGCGGACGCCGGGTTGTTGGGTGGAGGAGTTGCCTTCTGTTTTATGGAGCATTAACACCACCCCCAATAGATATATGGGTTACACGCCCTTCTTTATGGTTTATGGAGCGAAAGCAGTTCTCCCAAGTGATATTCGCCATGACTCGCCCCGAGTGGCAGCTTATGTTGAAGCGGATAATGAAAGAGCACGCCAGGATGCATTGGACCTGTTAGATGAACAACTGGATAATGTGGCAGCTCGTTCGGCGATTTATCAGCAAGACCTGCGGCGTTATCACAGCCACCGGGTTAAAACCAGGACTTTCCAAGAAGGCGACTTGGAGCTCCGGCTCATCCAAGATCAGACTGACATGCACAAGTTGTCTCCACCTTGTGAAGGACCCTTTGTGGTCAACAAGAATCTGAACAACGGGTCATACTACCTCATCGATGTTCGAGAGCACAAAGACTCACGCAAATCAGAGGAGCAGATTCGCCGGCCATGGAATATAGCTCATCTTCGGCCTTACTACACCTGAGCCACAGGCTCCTACTATGTATATATTTTTGATAATGTACATATTATGATCAATAAATAAACTTGCATCCTTGCTAAAGCGAGGCCTCTGCCATTTCGTCTTATATGTTTTCTTGGTTACATGGGGGCTTATGCTTACAAAGCAGAGTTCTGGTTACCCATTAAACCGGCTTATAAAGCCATATCAAAAAAGCTTGGGAGCTTCACACCCAAGGGACCAAAGAGAGTCTGTTGCCACACACAGCTCAAACATAGGTACCCATTGAGCACAGCTCACAATGTTACTTGGGGGCTCTTTGTGCACAGCAACAAAGAGTTTGAAAGGACCCTTGTAATAGGCTATCAAGCCAGGCTTGGAAGCCAGGTGTGTTCACCTAAAACCCTGGGTTAACCTGCCTTAATCAAGTAAGTCAGTCCGTCCAGGTAATCCTGGTATGACCCATCGAACGTTTGACAAGTCAATCTTATACAGACCCTGAACTTGTCAAAGTTAAAACAACGATTGGTTAATGTGAGGTCCATCTTAAAAGGCTTTGTAAAATGGTTTAACTCAGCGGCCTAGCAGACCATGAAAAGCCTCGAATTTGGGCCTAGCATCCCTTGAAAAGCCTCGACTACAAGTTTTCATTTGCTTTTGTTTTTTCCAACTTTTCATTTGCTTTTGCTTTGAACTATAAGCCATCAATATAAACCGGTGTTCATTAATCCAGCATGGCTTTCGACTATCAGTTGTTAGTACACAACCAATCTTAGGCATTGACCATAAGTCGCCAGGATGATCATACGGTGTTTATCATAACCCGGCGTGGCTTCTTATAAACCAGCACGTCATGGTGAGAGTTATCAACACTCAAGATTTGGGTTATCACCCTTACTACAAACAGTTGGTAAACCAACGATGTGATTCAACATCACAGGTATGATATAGTTCATATTTCATTTTACAGCCTTGGTGATAGAGGCAAAGGTGTCCCGTCTTTCGATGAGATGATGGATATCGCTTTGGTGGCAGTCGACTTTGACGATCCGACTACGAACGTGCAAGGACGTCGCGCCTTAGCAATGGCTAAACCAACTCCGAGAGGTTATTGACCACGCCGGAGCACGATCAACCTGACCACGAGGGTCTGTTTCCTGCGAGCAAACGAAGAACAAGCAAGAAACTGAGATTGCAATCTGGATATTGCAAATATAAGATGAAAGCTTTATTGATCAAGGTGGGGTTCTGTGACGCCTTTGTCTGGTCGTTGAACACAAACGAAGTACGCGAAGTTGCAGCTATGGCGAACTTTTAATCTAAACAAAACCCAAAGTCTAAACGATGCCCTAAGGGCTGTATATATGGAGGAAGAGGGGGGGATTTCGTGGCCCTTGGTGGAGGGGTCCGAAATCAACCCTATCTCTTGTTTCCCCACACATACGGACTCTAAAAATAGCCTATACTTATGTATTTCGAAATTACATGGGCCTGGCCCAATAATAAGGTGACGCAGCACCTAAAATAGCCTCGGGACAAAATTTATGAAGTGGCATCTTGTATATTTCGTCCAAGGCTTCATGCACCCATTATGGTGGCTTCAAAGTCCTGAAATCATCACTTGTAACTCCGTTCTTGTTCCCCTTGCGCATGCCATCATCTCCATGCTTGTTCTTGCTCCAATGTTCATCCTTCTCCAAGCTAGGCCCTTCATTTGTAAGCAAAACAAATGTATCCAATTTAGGCAGCATCATATTCTCATGAACATTAGAATCATTACCAAGAAACGAAAGTACCTGGTAATTTAGTTGGCGTGCACGAGCTCTAGTAATTGGTCCAGTATGTATAGCAGCAGGGGTTGTGGGTGTAACAATTGTATTGATGTCCTCATCATCCTCCCCTTCTTGAAATGAAGTCGTCCTCGACGGAAGTTCATCTTCCGCACCCAAATAAGGCTTCAAATCTGCAATGTTAAAAGTGGGACTAACCCCAAAATCTGCAGGCAGCTCAAGTTTATATGCATTATCATTTATTTTCTCTAACACCTTAAAGGGACCATCAGCACGTGGCATTAACTTTGATTTGCGCAAATCAGGAAATCTATCCTTACGCAAATGTAACCAAACAAGATCTCCAGGTGCAAACACAACATGTTTTCTACCCTTATCTCCAGCAAGTTTATATTTAGCATTCATACGCTCAATGTTTTTGATGAGGACATCAATACAATTGTTACACCCACAGCCCCTGCTGCTATACATACTGGACCAATTACTAGAGCTCGTGCACGCCAACTAAATTACCAGGTACTTTCGTTTCTTGGTAATGATTCTAATGTTCATGAGAATATGATGCTGCCTAAATTGGATACATTTGTTTTGCTTACAAATGAAGGGCCTAGCTTGGAGAAGGATGAACATTGGAGCAAGAACAAGCATGGAGATGATGGCATGCGCAAGGGGAACAAGAACGGAGTTACAAGTGATGATTTCAGGACTTTGAAGCCACCATAATGGGTGCATGAAGCCTTGGACGAAATATACAAGATGCCACTTCATAAATTTTGTCCCGAGGCTATTTTAGGTGCTGCGTCACCTTATTATTGGGCCAGGCCCATGTAATTTCGAAATACATAAGTATAGGCTATTTTTAGAGTCCGTATGTGTGGGGAAACAAGAGATAGGGTTGATTTCGGACCCCTCCACCAAGGGCCACGAAATCCCCCCCTCTTCCTCCATATATACAGCCCTTAGGGCATCGTTTAGACTTTGGGTTTTGTTTAGATTAAAAGTTCGCCATAGCTGCAACTTCGCGTACTTCGTTTGTGTTCAACGACCAGACAAAGGCGTCACAGAACCCCACCTTGATCAATAAAGCTTTCATCTTATATTTGCAATATCCAGATTGCAATCTCAGTTTCTTGCTTGTTCTTCGTTTGCTCGCAGGAAACAGACCCTCGTGGTCAGGTTGATCGTGCTCCGGCGTGGTCAATAACCTCTCGGAGTTGGTTTAGCGATTGCTAAGGCGCGACGTCCTCGCACGTTCGTAGTCGGATCGTCAAAGTCGACTTCCACCAAAGCGATATCCATCATCTCATCGAAAGACGGGACACCTTTGCCTCTATCAAGTGGTATCAGATTTCCAGGTTGCTTGGTGAGATTTTACAGTTTTTCGTAGTTTAGATCGAGTCTGTTCTTCATACCTACAGTCCACGAAAAAGCCACAAAAAAAATTAGGGTTAGTTCATCATATCCGAACCAATCTGAGCCTTTGCATAATCTTTTTAGGGTTTTGCTTTGTTGAATTTGCGGTTGCATCGTCGTGTCTAGTTGCTGGTCTTAGAGTCTAGTCTTTTAGAGTTTCGAGTTCTGGTCATAAGTTGTCACGCCGCCGCCGCACCATCATCATCGCCCCTGCCATCTACCACCACCGCTTATCCGCCACCGCTCCGAATCCGTATCCATATACCACCACCGATTCATATCCATATCCATATACTACCACCGCTACCACCACCGCTGCCATATACCACCACCATATATCCACCACCAATCCGAGTTCCTTGCATATTAGGTTTGTTTTCGAGATCCATCTAGATTCCGATTCGTGTTTCCTTGCCGGAGTCGGGTAGCCACGCTCCGTTTAGGCCCAAAAATTTTTGAAAACGCATTTTTCGAAAAAATTTCTGGCTATCCTATTTTTAGGTGTTTCTGAGTGTTTTGAGACAGGTGCCATTATAGGAAGGTTTTTTTGACCTGTTTCCAGTTTTTGGGTCCGGGCAGTCGAAAAAAAAAATTGGTCGAAAAAAAAATTTCGTGCCCATCCTGTCAGTTTGACCTAGGAAGAGTTTTGAGACACTCGCCATTATAGTGATTTTTCGCAAAAAAAACAGCGCAAAAAAAAGAGCGGAATTTTTTTTTCAGAGTGTGCTTTTCCCTTGTTTACGTGCCGCGCCGTGATTTTGTTGGTGTTCTAGGCTCGCGTCTTGATAGAGGCGGTGGTGTTCCGTCTTTCGATGAGATGGTGGATTTCGCTTTGGTGGAAGTCGACTTTGACGATCCGACTACGAACGTGCGAGGACGTCGCGCCTTAGCAATCGCTAAACCAACTCCGAGAGGTTATTGACCACGCCGGAGCACGATCAACCTGTCCACGAGGGTCTGTTTCCTGCGAGCAAACGAAGAACAAGCAAGAAACTAAGATTGCAATCTGGATATTGCGAATATAAGATGAAAGCTTTATTGATCAAGGTGGGGTTCTGTGACGCCTTTGTCTGGTCGTTGAACACAAACGAAGTACGCGAAGTTGCAGCTATGGTGAACTTTTAATCTAAACAAAACCCAAAGTCTAAACGATGCCCTAAGGGCTGTATATATGGAGGAAGAGGGGGGAATTTCGTGGCCCTTGGTGGAGGGGTCCGAAATCAACCCTATCTCTTGTTTCCCCACACATACGGACTCTAAAAATAGCCTATACTTATGTATTTCGAAATTACATGGGCCTGGCCCAATAATAAGGTGACACAACACCTAAAATAGCCTCGGGACGAAATTTATGAAGTGGCATCTTGTATATTTCGTCCAAGGCTTCATGCACCCATTATGGTGGCTTCAAAGTCCTGAAATCATCACTTGTAACTCCGTTCTTGTTCCCCTTGCGCATGCCATCATCTCCATGCTTGTTCTTGCTCCAATGTTCATCCTTCTCCAAGCTAGGCCCTTCATTTGTAAGCAAAACAAATGTATCCAATTTAGGCAGCATCATATTCTCATGAACATTAGAATCATTACCAAGAAACGAAAGTACCTGGTAATTTAGTTGGCGTGCACGAGCTCTAGTAATTGGTCCAGTATGTATAGCAGCAGGGGCTGTGGGTTTAACAATTGTATTGATGTCCTCATCATCCTCCCCTTCTTGAAATGAAGTCGTCCTCGACGGAAGTTCATCTTCCTCACCCAAATAAGGCTTCAAATCTGCAATGTTAAAAGTGGGACTAACCCCAAAATCTGCAGGCAGCTCAAGTTTATATCCATTATTATTTATTTTCTCTAACACCTTAAAGGGACCATCAGCACGTGGCATTAACTTTGATTTGAGCAAATCAGGAAATCTATCCTTACGCAAATGTAACCAAACAAGATCTCCAGGTGCAAACACAACATGTTTTCTACCCTTATCTCCAGCAAGTTTATATTTAGCATTCATACGCTCAATGTTTTTCTTAATTAACTCATGCATTTTTAAAATCAATTCAGCACGTTGTTTAGCATCAAAATTAACCTTCTCCGAAGATGGAAGAGGCAACCAATCAATAGGTGCACGAGGTAGGAAACCATACACAACTTCAAAAGGGCACATCTTAGTAGTAGAATGCAATGAACGATTATAAGCAAATTCAATATGAGGCAAGCATTCCTCCCACATTTTCTTATTATTCTTCAAAACAGCCCTAAGCATAGTAGACAACGTTCTATTGACTACTTCAGTTTGTCCATCAGTTTGGGGGTGACAAGTAGTACTAAAAAGCAGTTTAGTCCCCAACTTAGCCCATAAACATCTCCAAAAGTGGCTAAGAAATTTAGTATCACGATCTGAAACAATAGTATTTGGCACACCATGCAAGCGAATAATTTCACAAAAGAACAAATCAGCAACATTAACAGCATCATCGCTTTTATGACATGGTATAAAGTGTGCCATTTTCGAGAATCTATCCATGACAACAAATATGCTATCCCTCCCCTTCTTTGTTCGAGGTAAACCTAAAACAAAGTCCATAGATATATCCTCCCAAGGAACACTAGGTACAGGCAAAGGCATATATAAACCATGAGGATTGAGTCGTGACTTAGCTTTTTGACATGTAGTGCAGCGAGCAATAAGACGCTCAACATCGCGTCTCATCTTTGGCCAAAAGAAATGTGTAGCAAGTACGTCCTCCGTCTTCTTCACGCCAAAGTGTCCCATCAATCCTCCTCCATGCGCCTCCTGCAACAACAAAAGACGAACGGAGCTAGCTGGAATGCATAGCTTGTTAGCACGAAACACAAATCCATCGTTAACAACAAACTTGTTCCACATTCTTCCTTCTTTACAATTCTGCATTACATCTTTAAAATCAGCATCATGCACATATTGATCTTTGATGGTCTCCAAACCAAATATTTTGAAGTCAAGTTGTGAAAGCATAGTATAGCGACGAGACAATGCATCAGCAATAACATTTTCTTTTCCCTTCTTGTGTTTAATGACATAAGGGAAAGTCTCAATGAATTCAACCCATTTAGCATGTCTACGATTCAGTTTAGCTTGACTTTTAATATGTTTCAAAGAGTCATGATTAGAATGTATAACAAATTCTTTGGGCCATAAATAATGTTGCCATGTTTCTAAAGTCCGAACAAGAGCATATAATTCTTTATCATAAGTAGAATAATTCAGACTAGGCGCACTCAATTTTTCAGAAAAGTATGCAACAGGTTTGCCATCTTGTAATAACACACCTCCTAATCCAATTCCACTAGCATCACATTCAAGCTCAAAAGTCTTATTAAAATCAGGAAGTTGGAGTAAAGGAGCATGTGTCAACTTATCTTTCAATACCGTGAAGGCTTCTTCCTGTGCAGTACCCCAAAGAAAAGGCACATCTTTCTTTGTAAGCTCATTGAGAGGTGCAGCAATGGTGCTGAAATCTCTCACAAAACGCCTATAGAATCCAGCGAGGCCAAGAAAACTCCTCACTTGTGTGACCGTTTTGGGCTGCGGCCAACTCTCAATAGCTTCAATCTTGGCTTTATCAACTTCAATTCCCTGTGGAGTAACAACATAGCCAAGAAAAGATACTCGGTCGGTGCAAAAGGTGCACTTCCCAAGGTTACCAAACAAACGTGCATCACGTAGAGCAATAAAAACAACACGTAAATGTTCCAAATGTTCTTCCAAAGATCTGCTATAAATCAATATGTCATCAAAGTAAACTACCACAAATCGTCCAATGAAAGCACGTAAAACTTCGTTCATTAATCTCATGAAAGTACTAGGTGCATTAGTTAACCCAAAAGGCATGACTAACCACTCATATAATCCAAACTTAGTTTTGAATGCTGTTTTCCATTCATATCCCAATTTCATACGAATTTGATGGTATCCACTACGCAAATCAACTTTGGAGAATATTGTAGAGCCACTCAATTCATCAAGCATATCATCTAGCCTAGGAATAGGATGACGATAACGAATAGTAATTGATAGAGGCAAAGGTGTCCCGTCTTTCGATGAGATGGTGGATTTCGATTTGGTGGAAGTCGACTTTGACGATCCGACTATGAACGTGCGAGGACGTCGCGCCTTAGCAATCGCTAAACCAACTCCGAGAGGTTATTGACCACGCCGGGGCACGATCAACCTAACCACGAGGGTCTGTTTCCTGCGAGCAAACGAAGAACAAGCAAGAAACTAAGATTGCAATCTGGATATTGCGAATATAAGATGAAAGCTTTATTGATCAAGGTGGGGTTCTGTGACGCCTTTGTCTGGTCGTTGAACACAAACGAAGTACGCGAAGTTGCAGCTATGGCGAACTTTTAATCTAAACAAAACCCAAAGTCTAAACGATGCCCTAAGGGCTGTATATATGGAGGAAGAGGGGGGAATTTCGTGGCCCTTGGTGGAGGGGTCCGAAATCAACCCTATCTCTTGTTTCCCCACACATACGGACTCTAAAAATAGCCTATACTTATGTATTTCGAAATTACATGGGCCTGGCCCAATAATAGGGTGACGCAGCACCTAAAATAGCCTCGGGACGAAATTTATGAAGTGGCATCTTGTATATTTCGTCCAAGGCTTCATGCACCCATTATGGTGGCTTCAAAGTCCTGAAATCATCACTTGTAACTCCGTTCTTGTTCCCCTTGCGCATGCCATCATCTCCATGCTTGTTCTTGCTCCAATGTTCATCCTTCTCCAAGCTAGGCCCTTCATTTGTAAGCAAAACAAATGTATCCAATTTAGGCAGCATCATATTCTCATGAACATTAGAATCATTACCAAGAAACGAAAGTACCTGGTAATTTAGTTGGCGTGCACGAGCTCTAGTAATTGGTCCAGTATGTATAGCAGCAGGGGCTGTGGGTGTAACAATTGTATTGATGTCCTCATCATCCTCCCCTTCTTGAAATGAAGTCGTCCTCGACGGAAGTTCATCTTCGTCACCCAAATAAGGCTTCAAATCTGCAATGTTAAAAGTGGGACTAACCCCAAAATCCGAAGATGGAAGAGGCAACAAATCAATAGGTGCACGAGGTAGGAAACCATACACAACTTCAAAAGGGCACATCTTAGTAGTAGAATGCAATGAACGATTATAAGCAAATTCAATATGAGGCAAGCATTCCTCCCACATTTTCTTATTATTCTTCAAAACAGCCCTAAGCATAGTAGACAACGTTCTATTGACTACTTCAGTTTGTCCATCAGTTTGGGGGTGACAAGTAGTACTAAAAAGCAGTTTAGTCCCCAACTTAGCCCATAAACATCTCCAAAAGTGGCTAAGAAATTTAGTATCACGATCTGAAACAATAGTATTTGGCACACCATGCAAGCGAATAATTTCACGAAAGAACAAATCAGCAACATTAACAGCATCATCGCTTTTATGACATGGTATAAAGTGTGCCATTTTCGAGAATCTATCCACGACAACAAATATGCTATCCCTCCCCTTCTTTGTTCGAGGTAAACCTAAAACAAAGTCCATAGATTTATCCTCCCAAGGAACACTAGGTACAGGCAAAGGCATATATAAACCATGAGGATTGAGTCGTGACTTAGCTTTTTGACATGTAGTGCAGCGAGCAATAAAACGCTCAACATCCCGTCTCATCTTTGGCCAAAAGAAATGTGTAGCAAGTACGTCCTCCGTCTTCTTCACGCCAAAGTGTCCCATTAATCCTCCTCCATGCGCCTCCTGCAACAACAAAAGACGAACGGAGCTAGCTGGAATGCATAGCTTGTTAGCACGAAACACAAATCCATCGTTAACAACAAACTTGTTCCACATTCTTCCTTCTTTACAATTCTGCATTACATCTTTAAAATCAGCATCATGCACATATTGATCTTTGATGGTCTCCAAACCAAATATTTTGAAGTCAAGTTGTGAAAGCATAGTATAGCGACGAGACAATGCATCAGCAATAACATTTTCTTTTCCCTTCTTGTGTTTAATGACATAAGGGAAAGTCTCAATGAATTCAACCCATTTAGCATGTCTACGATTCTGTTTAGCTTGACTTTTAATATGTTTCAAAGATTCATGATCAGAATGTATAACAAATTCTTTGGGCCATAAATAATGTTGCCATGTTTCTAAAGTCCGAACAAGAGCATATAATTCTTTATCATAAGTAGAATAATTCAGACTAGGCCCACTCAATTTTTCAGAAAAGTATGCAACAGGTTTGCCATCTTGTAATAACACACCTCCTAATCCAATTCCACTAGCATCACATTCAAGCTCAAAAGTCTTATTAAAATCAGGAAGTTGGAGTAAAGGAGCAGGTGTCAACTTATCTTTCAATACCGTGAAGGCTTCTTCCTGTGCGGTACCCCAAAGAAAAGGCACATCTTTCTTTGTAAGCTCATTGAGAGGTGCAGCAATGGTGCTGAAATCTCTCACAAAACGCCTATAGAATCCAGCAAGGCCAAGAAAACTCCTCACTTGTGTGACCGTTTTGGGCTGCGGCCAACTCTCAATAGCTTCAATCTTGGCTTTATCAACTTCAATTCCCTGTGGAGTAACAACATAGCCAAGAAAAGATACTCGGTCGGTGCAAAAGGTGCACTTCCCAAGGTTACCAAACAAACGTGCATCACGTAGAGCAATAAAAACAACACGTAAATGTTCCAAATGTTCTTCCAAAGATCTGCTATAAATCAATATGTCATCAAAGTAAACTACCACAAATCGTCCAATGAAAGCACGTAAAACTTCGTTCATTAATCTCATGAAAGTACTAGGTGCATTAGTTAACCCAAAAGGCATGACTAACCACTCATATAATCCAAACATAGTTTTAAATGCTGTTTTCCATTCATCTCCCAATTTCATACGAATTTGATGGTAGCCACTACGCAAATCAACTTTGGAGAATATTGTAGAGCCACTCAATTCATCAAGCATATCATCTAGCCTAGGAATAGGATGACGATAACGAATAGTAATATTATTAATGCCTCTACAATCAACACACATACATGATGTACCATCCTTTTTCGGCACTAGAATAATAGGAACAGCACAAGGACTAAGGGATTCACGTATATAACATTTGTCGAGAAGCTCTTGTACTTGACGCATAATCTCCTTCGTCTCCTCTGGATTGGTACGGTATGGTGCACGGTTTGGCAGTGAAGCACCAGGAATTAAGTCAATCTGATGCTCAATCCCTCGAATAGGCGGTAATCCCGGTGGCACGTCTTGTGGAAAAACGTCAGCGAACTCCTGCAAAATGTTAGTGACAGCAGGAGGAAAAGAGGAAGGCACGTCCTCGAATGAAAATAATGCCTCTTTGCACACAAAAGCATAGCAAACAGATTTGCTGAAATCTAGCTCATCAATATCAGATTTGGTGGCAAATAAACATGCACTTTTCAATTTAATTTCAGAAGCAACACTAGATGGTTTATTATTAGGCTTCATTTGTTGCTCAAATTCTTTTGCCACAATCTGATTTTCACTCTTATTCTTCTCCTGTTTTGCTTTATTAGCTCTATTAATATCATCTTTCAAAATGGAATCAGGAGTCATAGGAAGCAAAGTAATATTTTTATCCTTATGAACAAGAGTATAGTGATTGTTTCTACCATGGTGTACAGAATTTTTATCAAATTGCCATGGTCTACCAAGTAATAAGGAACATGCTTGCATAGGTACCACATCACAATCAACATAATCAGCATATGTAGAGATATTAAAATGCACAAGAACAGTACGTGTTACCTTAACCTTGCCGCTGTTGTTGAACCATTGGATGTAGTAAGGATGTGGATGTGGTCTTGTGGTGAGAGAAAGCTTCTCCACCATCTCCATGCTAGCCAAGTTGTTGCAGCTCCCTCCGTCTATTATGACGCGCACAGAACGTTCCTTCACAACTCCCTTGGTATGGAACAAATTGTGCCTCTGATTTTGCTCAGCTTGTGTGACCTGCACACTCAAAACACGTTGAGCAACTAAACATTCATACCTGTCAGCGTCTTCAGGAGCCATGTATTGCGTCTCATGATCAGAATCATCTCCACCATGTTCTTCACGTGTAATAAGAGCCAATGTCTCCTCATCATAGTCACTAGCGGACTCATATCCACCACCCTCGGTAGCAATCATCACACGCGGAGATTTGCATTCTCTCGCATAATGACCTCCTCCCTTACAACGACGACAAATAATATCACTTGTGTGCCCTGTTGATGCCCTGGAAGAAGAAGAACTCTGTGCAGGCCCGGCAGGTGCGCTCTTGGCAGATAATGGTGGTTGTTCCTGTTTTCTTGTATCACGGCTATAGGAGGCACCTGATTGAGGTGCTGGTGCAGTTGAAGTAGAAGATGCACGCGGTGTCCATGATGAAGGTCGGCCTGCAGAAAAGTTAGTTCGCGCCAATGCTTGTCGATCCTGCACTTCACGTTCAGCTTTACAAGCAAGATGGAATAAACGAGTGATATTAGTATACTCCTTATAGTCTAGAATGGTCTGAATCTCTCTATTTAATCCACCCAGAAAACGTGCAAGCATAGCTTCATTCTCCTCAACAATACCACATCGAATCATGCCAGTTTGTAATTCTTGATAATATTCTTCTACAGAATTTTTTCCTTGTCTTAAACGCTGCAATTTTTGAAGCAATTCACGTTGATAATATGGTGGAACCCAACGCGTACGCATAGCAGTTTTCAAAGCAGCCCAAGTAGTTGGAATAGGATATAATCTACAATGTTCAGACCACCAGACACATGCAAAACTAGTGAAAGCACAAACAGCAGCAGCAACCCGTCTCTCCTCGGGATATTCTAAACATGTAAAACGTTGTTCAGTTTCTAACTCCCAAGTAAGATATATATCAGGAACATATCTACCCTCAAATGGTGGAATATTCAATTTCAGTTTAGGAATATGGACATCATCTCGTACCTGAGGTGGTGGTGCAGGCCTACCATTACGAATATATACCTGAGGTCGACCTGCTGGTGGTGGTGCTGGTGGTTGCACGTAGTTCTGATTTTGAGCAACCTCATCCTCGTAATCTCCCACATAATCATCCTCCTCCACATCAGCAGCAGGAGCCACAGAAGTATCAACAGCAGCACCAACAGTTTGGCCAAACGCAAGAGGAACACGGCTCGCTCGGCGGAGGTCTATTTCGCGACGTGGAGGTAGTCGTTGTTGTTGTTGTTGGAGAGGTGCGTTAGGTGCAGCGGGTGGTGGTGGTGGAAGACGCGCGAGCAATTCATTAAACTTGTTATCGAGCTTTGTTTCGAACGTCTTCTCCATGCCATCTATCTTCTCCATGGCCTCTTCAAATCTGTTTAGCACGTCTTGCACCTGTCCACTCATCATTTGCTGAAATTTATCATGCAAATCCTTATTCGTCATGTTCTCCCAGTCAGTCTCGTCGGCTTGTGATCCTGGCATGGTTAGCAGCAATAGAAACACACAAGAATATGATCCTACAGACTACTAACAAGAGGTGGTGGTGGGTGTCACAAATCCGTCAAGCAAATCTCAAATTCTTACCAGTTCTTACCCAGCAGCAGGCGCTGATCGGCAACCGTTGTAATCAAAAACTCTCAAAGCTTGGATAGAGCGATTACCAGGGAGAGTCAAACGCACGACGTAGATGTATGTGGAGCTGGGAAGGCTTATAATATGGTAGCAAAAAGGGTCAGCAATAATCAATTCAGAGATGCAAAGTTGAATAAACGCTCAACGACGGTACTGTGCTGGTCCTAGGCTAGACTGTGCTAGAGACGCGAGCCTAGAACACCAACAAAATCACGGCGCGGCACGTAAACAAGGGAAAAGCACACTCTGGAATTTTTTTTTCGCTCTTTTTTTTGCGCTGCTTTTTTTTGCGAAAAATCACTATAATGGCGAGTGTCTCAAAACTCTTCCTAGCTCAAACTGATAGGATGGGCACGAAATTTTTTCGACCAAATTTTTTTTTCGACTGCCCGGACCCAAAAACTGGAAACGGGTCAAAAAAAAACTTACTATAATGGCACCTATCTCAAAACACTCATAAACACCTAAAAATAGGATAGCCAGAATTTTTTTCGAAAAATGCGTTTTCGAAGAAATTTGGGCCTAAACGGAGCGTTTTCGAATTTTTTTTTTCCGAAACCTACTCCGGCAAGGAAACACGAATCGGAATCTAGATGGATCTCGAAAACAAACCTAATATGACAAGAACTCGGATTGGTGGTGGATATATGGTGGTAGATGGCAGTGGTGGTGGTATATGACAGCTGTGGTGGTATATGGATACGGATTCGAAGCGGTGGCGGATAAGCGGTGGTGGTAGATGGCAGGGGTGATGATGATGGTGCGGCGGCGGCGTGACAACTTATGACCAGAACTCGAAACTCTAAAAGACTAGACTCTAAGACCAGCAACTAGACACGACGATGCAACCGCAAATTCAACAAAGCAAAACCCTAAAAAGATTATGCAAAGGCTCAGATTGGTTCGGATATGATGAACTAACCCTAATTTTTTTGTGGCTTTTTCGTGGACTATAGGTATGAAGAACAGACTCGATCTAAACTACGAAAAACTGTAAAATCTCACCGAGCAACCTGGAAATCTGATACCACTTGATAGAGGCAAAGGTGTCCCGTCTTTCGATGAGATGATGGATATCGCTTTGGTGGCAGTCGACTTTGACGATCCGACTACGAACGTGCAAGGACGTCGCGCCTTAGCAATCGCTAAACCAACTCTGAGAGGTTATTGACCACGCCGGAGCACGATCAACCTGACCACGAGGGTCTGTTTCCTGCGAGCAAACGAAGAACAAGCAAGAAACTGAGATTGCAATCTGGATATTGCGAATATAAGATGAAAGCTTTATTGATCAAGGTGGGGTTCTATGACGCCTTTGTCTGGTCGTTGAACACAAACGAAGTACGCGAAGTTGCAGCTATGGCGAACTTTTAATCTAAACAAAACCCAAAGTCTAAACGATGCCCTAAGGGCTTTATATATGGAGGAAGAGGGGGGAATTTCGTGGCCCTTGGTGGAGGGGTCCGAAATCAACCCTATCTCTTGTTTCCCCACACATACGGACTCTAAAAATAGCCTATACTTATGTATTTCGAAATTACATGGGCCTGGCCCAATAATAAGGTGACGCAGCACCTAAAATAGCCTCGGGACGAAATTTATGAAGTGGCATCTTGTATATTTCGTCCAAGGCTTCATGCACCCATTATGGTGGCTTCAAAGTCCTGAAATCATCACTTGTAACTCCGTTCTTGTTCCCCTTGCGCATGCCATCATCTCCATGCTTGTTCTTGCTCCAATGTTCATCCTTCTCCAAGCTAGGCCCTTCATTTGTAAGCAAAACAAATGTATCCAATTTAGGCAGCATCATATTCTCATGAACATTAGAATCATTACCAAGAAACGAAAGTACCTGGTAATTTAGTTGGCATGCACGAGCTCTAGTAATTGGTCCAGTATGTATAGCAGCAGGGGCTGTGGGTGTAACAATTGTATTGATGTCCTCATCACTTGGTTGTAAACTCTGGCTTTACATTGGGTATCATAACCCGTCCGGCAGTAAACCGCCAGGGCAATTTTAAGTTTGTCATATGCAGAAAACAAGATTGCATAACACTGTTAAAGATCGTAAGCAGACATTGCATATCATGACAGATTTATAATCTCAGGAAAGTGGCTATGCATGATGGCATAGCAGACCAAGTGTTTCAAGCTAGCCTATTACAAGGCGTTTTAAACACCCAAAAGGATAATTGTTTTTCACAGGGAACAGTGCGCAAGGCGATAAACCGGCTTCCGAGTTATGATTCTGCTTCAGCTTGATGTGAAGATTGCGGATCGTCCTGCGCCGGTTCAACCTCCGCCTCCCCACCCACTGGCTGGAAGTCAATGGTTGCCCAGTCAATCCCATACAAAGCTCGAAAGACAGCTTCATCACTTATAAGGTCTGATGGTTCAACGTCAGGGGCATAAGTATGCTTACGGATTGACGGGATTAAATTTTGGGCTTCATAAACCGACGCATCGATCCGTCTGTTGTCTGCATCATAGATGGACTGGTGGAAAGATAAGTCAGTTTCTTCGGCCAGTCTACTCACAAGAGGACGCATCTCCTTTGTCAAGGCTTTAACTGCATCCTCGTCAAATTCCGACCCATCTTCTTTTTGACTCGGATAATCATTTCCAATATCCTCTGGATCAAGGTCAGCTATCCAAGCCTTAGCCCGAGTCAGGGCAGATAAAGCGCCAACTCTTGCAGCAGACCTCTTCAACTCTTCTAGCTGGGCCGGTATCATGGAGAGCTTGGCCAATGTATCCTTGATTAAGATTGGCGGCGATTTATTGTATGAAGCAGTGCAGATAACTCGTTGAGTGCCGGTATATAACTGCTCAATTAAAGTGTAGGCCGCCTTCAGCTTCTTGCGCATATCTGAGCCAAGATGGGCTACGTGGCTACCTGCAATGGTTACAATATTGTTGTTAAAACCAGAGGTTTCAAGACTGCTTAATTACGGTTCATAGCAAGGCTACTTACCAAAGATGGCTGCAGTCATAGCATTGATTTGCCGCTTCAAGCCAGATAGCTCTTCTGCCACCGGTTTAAGGGCCGCTTCAGCATCCTCCGCCCGTTTCAGCAAAGTGGCTTTTTTAGCCTCCCAATCTGCTCGCTCGCCTTTGAAGCCATCCTTCAATTGCTCCATGGCTGTTCAAGCGCCTCTCAGCTCATCTTTGGCCTTTGAAGTTTCTGCTTGCTGGGACTTGATGTTTTCTTGGAGATCGGCGATTTGGGAATCTTTGTTGCTCAAGTCAGCCTGCAAAAGACAGATAACAAGTTGGTAATACTTCCTTCAAAGTCCCAAGCACATAACAAGTTATGCACTCGACACTTGGGGGCTAATGCGGATTGCTTTTATCAACGGATATTTTAAGTCCCAAGCATACAACAAGTTATACTTGGCACTTGGGGGCTAATGTATATTGGTTCAACTCGGTTATCCAGGTTCTGACAATAAACCGGATCATGTTGATAAAGGGAATGAATTTTGGAAACTACATTACAGAAGATATACCGGTTCATCCTAAAGGTATAAAACCGGTCTACAGGGACTATTCAAGCAAAATCTGAATATTTTCCTATTATAAGTCCCGGTTCACATTTATATTGATGAATCGTCCCTTGGGGGCTACTAGAGTTGATAATTGAAGCAGGATATAAGGAAAAAAGAAGTTATTCAAAGGAGCAAGTGTTTACCTCATATCGCTCTTTCATCAGGTTTACTAAACCGGCTTCATAGTCACGGCTGGTGTACAGATGGTTTAGATATCCAGAATGGATGTCCTGAGCATAGAGATGGGCATAACTCGACAAGTCTGTTTTCCATTTGCCCTTGTCCACAGCAGAGAATTCTTCTTTTGCACTGTGCTTTGATAAAGCGACAGGATTGCCAGGAGCAGTGTGGCCAAAACCGGTAATCACAACATCATCTGATGTGCCTTCAGCAGTTTTATCTGGGCTTGGCGGTTTATTAGAGGCCTTTGCTGGGATTGGTGGATCGAGGGCTGGGCTTGGTGGATCAGAGTGTTGGCTTGTTGGATTTATTTCTGGTGGATTAGCAAAGGTATCCTGACCCTGAGGTGCCGGGTCATCTAGAGCAATGTCAACATTTTGATCAATAGCCTTTGAGGTCCTCTCTGGTTCAGTAATTGGATTATCATTAGTTGGTGTAGTCAGCTTGGCTTTTTTGCTAAGTCTGGCTTTGGCACTAAAAAAGAACAAATACAAAGATTAGTACAATAAACCGGTGCAAGGGAGCGAAACTGAGTTTACTATACTTACCCAGGGACGGTCTTGAGAGGAGGCATCTGGGTAGTCGATGAATCGCCAGAAGAGGAATTGGAAGTGCCCTGATAATTCGAGTCAAATGGATTAAGAGGATATCGGAAGTAACCTGCCTTGGGATAAAGTTTATTAGAAGTACAAGAGACCTTTTGACGAGGCTTGCGAACCGGGGAATATGGTAAACCGGACAAGGTAACCACTTGACCACTGTGCCGGGTTGTGCGGCGAGCTTCTTGCTACTGTGTCTTCAAAGAAAAGTGTGGATCCAAATGAGCAAGAGGGTGTGAACGTTTTACTTTCCGGACTGCTCGACGAAGTTTTGGTACTGGCACATGATTCGAATCGGAGGATAGAACAATTACCTCTGCTTCACCAGCATGGCTAGCTTCCACATCATCCTGATAATAATCATTGTCAATGAGGTGTATGAAAAAAGAACCAAGAGAATCTAATTCTACCTCTGAGTCCAGGTTATCAAGCTCTTCATCATTGGCCACATCAGAGGGTTCGGCGGTTTTCTTCTTCGCTGGCTTCTTTATAGCCTTAGTCTTGCTGCGGGGTGCTCTTGCTAGTTTATCCTGGGGCTTGGCCGGTTTATATTGAGATTTCTTCTTCCAGAAAGGATCATCATCCTGCACAGATGGACAACAAATTATAAAGGAACATTTAAAGAAAGGACGGATTAAAGATAAAAATGAGACAGTTCTTACAGCTGGCGGTTTATTAGAAGTGCAGAAGGGACTGAGCCCTACTTGACTGCAGACAGCTTTCGGTTCATTCAATATTTTCTTAACAGCTTTAGTAACTTCATCTTCTGTTAGCTGAATATCAATGTGAAGTTGAGGATCTTTCAAGTCCCCCATGTACTCACACATTAAAACGGGGCGCCGGCTTAAAGGCAGAACACTCCAAGATATCCAGCAGCAGACGAAGTCAACACCCGTTAAACCATTGTCCATAAAGGCTCTGAGGTTGGAGAGTTGTGGCGTGTAGGTGGACTGTTCTTTGGCAGTCAGCCTTTGAGGGAACAGATGAGTATTACTAAGACGGTGAGGGCAGTAACCCAGTAGAGTATTTTCACCAGATGGAGATGTGTCTTTGCAGTAAACCCAAGTCTGGTTCCAGTCCTTGGGATGACTATGAAGCTTGGCATGGGGGAAAGTGAAATCTCTCCTCTTTTGAATTGACATCCCACCAAGCTCAGTGTTGGGTCCGTCTGAGAATTCGGTGCGACGGTTCAAATAAAAGAAATCTCTGAACAAGTCAACTGTGGGTTCTTCTTGAACACAGGCTTCACAAAACACTTGAAAATCACAAATATTGGACACAAAGTTTGGCCCAATATCTTGAGGGTGGAGTTGCAAGTAAGCAAGAACATCACGAAAGAATTTTGATCCGGGTGGGCTGAACCCTCGATTCAGATGATCAGTAAAAACAACTATTTCTCCATCCTGAGGTTCAGGAGGATTTTCTAAACTGGGGACTCTCTAATGGATGGCTTCCTTGCTCGCTAAAGCGCCAGTTGCAACATACCCAGTCAACTATTCTTATGTAACCCGGGAAGGGACCCAATTGCAAGCATAAAACGTCTTGGCCATTTGAACAAAAAGTTGGAAAAGAGGACCAAGGCCGGTTTAAGATTTTGGTTAATGCAGACAGTTCGGTTTAAAGACAGGAAAACAAATTGAAACTCATACGCATGATAAACCGGAATTTGATATCAAGGATGAGTTGGCGATTTACACAGAGGGCTAATGGTACCTGACTGATTATTATTTTCTAAAAAGTATAAACCGCCTACAATGGTGTAGAAGTTACAGATCTGAAAAATCCCTAAATGTTGTACAAACAGATTTCACAAGTTTATGTGGTAATTTTGGATCTACAGCAGTTCTGAAAAGGGGATAAATTTGATACCTAAAACATGACAGCAGAGGAACACATATGTTCAGATGGGATCTTATGCAGAGAAGGGTACTTTCTGTGATTGAAAACGGATGCTTACTATTGCTTCGCCTTTAATATCAGATTCAGGTTAAACTATGTGATCTAAAGGAAGAAAGCAAGGAAAGGTGAAGAACACAGATGAACAGTAGAAACCCTAATGCAGATCTGTTATATGAGAAAAAGAAGAACTTACTGACGCTGCTGAACAGCGGAGGAGGCATCAAGTTTCTCTGGTTCGATCAGGTTGATGCAGTAGCCGTTGGCGATGTGGACGCGAAGGTCGATGGCGGCGGCTGCGCTCGAGCTTTGAGGCGATGTGAGGAAGAAGACAAAGCGAAGGGGCACGAAGGGGAAAAGAAAGAATGACCCTTGGCCTTATTTATAAGGTGAAGGGATATGTGACAGGCGCGGGAATCGAGGAACCAAAAAGTGGATATCTGACACAGTTGTCGCCTCGGTTTTCGGAGGGTCATTAATGAAAAGGATATGTTTACACATCTTTTACAGACAGTTCTGGTCATATAGGACGCGAGAGCGCTTCTTAGGCCTTTGGGCAATTGTGCTCTCGGTAGCTTCAGTTGGCGCACGACGAGGCAAAGGAGTGTTCCCAGCCATTGGATAGACACGAGTTACTGCTTGGACTCCTTCCATGGGCTCAGTGAAGCTTTGGTGTTCAGTATTTTGAAGACAAAGAGGCTTCTTGGCAGGCTCAGGGTATATGGCTTCAACTGACATATCAACCTCTGGTAGAAAGATCAGATGATTGCGAGCAGAGGGTTGATAGTTGATAGCAGAGTGTAGCTTGATGAGGCGCATGACCCATGGAGCATAGAATTTCAGGCCTATCAGGTCAGATCCAGACGCAGCCAGTTGCCGGAGGAAGAATTCTTGTGCATTGAAGCTGATGCCATTGAGGATGTAAAAGACCAATGTCTTCATGGCTCCTTCAAGTTTTGCAGCTGATGAATGCCCTTTGATAGTCCATAGAGTCCGCCTGATGATGTGATATATTGTGCGAGGTAGATACTCAAGGTCATCAACAAAGAACTCCGTTGGGTATTCAACGTCATGTGGCAAAGGCTTCATCATGCTCAACATCTGGCTCATGTTGGGTTCTGGCTTATGGAAGATGCTCTCCAGTGCATTGCGGTGGAGCTGACAATCAGGTTCGTACAGCTCTCTGGGAGTGGATAAGCCTATAAGCTCAATGATGTCAAGAGCTTTGGCTTCGTGATGAACATTTCCTGTCATCCACTCGAGAACCCATGTCTTTGTATCCCTGTTGTAGCGGCGAATGTGGAGGGTAGCATAGAATTGAAGAAAAAGTTCCTCATTCCAATGTTCTTTGTCTGTCACAAAGCTGAGCAGACCTGCATCACGAAAGCAGTCAAGTGCTTCTTCTAAGCATGGCAGTCCAGCAATGGCTTCAGTGTCGAGGCGCATATGAGGGAAAATGCGCCCTTGATCATACAGAACGCAGGAGTAATAGCTTCGCTGCTGATGGCTCCAGAAACGATCATATGATATTCTTGGCCTTGAGTAGGGGTTCTTTGCGCTGTCAAAGAAGGTGTTGTGGCTTTTGAAGCCATTTGCATTGAAGGACCCTGTAGAGGTGGTAGTACCTGGGACCCTTGGCAGTCTTGGTGATGAGGACATCAATACAATTGTTACACCCACAGCCCCTGCTGCTATACATACTGGACCAATTACTAGAGCTCGTGCACGCCAACTAAATTACCAGGTACTTTCGTTTCTTGGTAATGATTCTAATGTTCATGAGAATATGATGCTGCCTAAATTGGATACATTTGTTTTGCTTACAAATGAAGGGCCTAGCTTGGAGAAGGATGAACATTGGAGCAAGAACAAGCATGGAGATGATGGCATGCGCAAGGGAAACAAGAACGGAGTTACAAGTGATGATTTCAGGACTTTGAAGCCACCATAATGGGTGCATGAAGCCTTGGACGAAATATACAAGATGCCACTTCATAAATTTCGTCCCGAGGCTATTTTAGGTGCTGCGACACCTTATTATTGGGCCAGGCCCATGTAATTTCGAAATACATAAGTATAGGCTATTTTTAGAGTCCGTATGTGTGGGGAAACAAGAGATAGGGTTGATTTCGGACCCCTCCACCAAGGGCCACGAAATTCCCCCCTCTTCCTCCATATATACAGCCCTAAGGGCATCGTTTAGACTTCGGGATTTGTTTAGTTAAAAGTTAGCCATTGCAACTTCGTGTACTTCGTTTGTGTCCAACGACCAGACCAAGACCGCTTACGGATCCCCACCATTATCAATACCTCATATATATTTGCAATATTCAGATTGCTTTATCATATTCTTGCTCGTTCTTTGATTGCTTGCAGGAATAGACCTTCGTGGTCAGGCTGACCGTGCTTCCGGCATCGTCAGTAACCTCAGGAGATTGGTTTAGTGATTGCTAAGGCGCAACGTCGTGCACGTTTGTAGTCGGATCGTCAAAGTCGTCTCCACCAAATCGATAGTTATCATCTCATCGAAAGATCGGGACACCCTCGCCTCTATCAAGTGGTATCAGATTTCCAGGTTGCTCGGTGAGATTTTACAGTTTTTCGTAGTTTAGATCGAGTCTGTTCTTCATACCTACAGTCCACGAAAAAGCCAAAAAAAATTAGGGTTAGTTCATCATATCCGAACCAATCTGAGCCTTTGCATAATCTTTTTAGGGTTTTGCTTTGTTGAATTTGCGGTTGCATCGTCGTGTCTAGTTGCTGGTCTTAGAGTCTAGTCTTTTAGAGTTTCGAGTTCTGGTCATAAGTTGTCACGCCGCCGCCGCACCATCATCATCGCCCCTGCCATCTACCACCACCGCACCGAATCCGTATCCATATACCACCACCAATCCTTGTCCATATACCACCACCGATCCATATCCATATACTACCACCGCTACCACCACCGCTGCCATATACCACCACCATATATCCACCACCAATCCGAGTTCTTTGCTTATTAGGTTTGTTTTCGGGATCCATCTAGATTCCGATTCGTGTTTCCTTGCCGGAGTAGGTTTCGGAAAAAAAAAATTCGAAAACGCATTTTTCGAAAAAATTTCTGGCTATCCTATTTTAGGTGTTTCTGAGTGTTTAGAGACAGGTGCCATTATAGGAAGTTTTTTTTGACCCGTTTCCAGTTTTTGGGTCCAGGCAGTCGAAAAAAAAATTCGAAAAAAAAAATTTCGTGCCCATCCTGTCAGTTTGACCTAGGAAGAGTTTTGAGACACTCGCCATTATAGTGCTTTTTCGCAAAAAAAAAACAGCGCAAAAAAAAGAGCGCAAAAAAAAAGAGAGAGAGCGAAAAGAAAAAATTTCAGAGTGTGCTTTTCCCTTGTTTTACGTGCCGCGCCGTGATTTTGTTGGTGTTCTAGGCTCGCGTCTCTAGCACAGTCTAGCCTAGGACCAGCACAGTACCGTCGTTGAGCGTTTGTTCAACTTTGCATCTCTGAATTGATTATTGCTGACCCTTTTTGCTAGCATACTATAAGCCTTCCCAGCTCCACATACATCTACGTCGTGTGTTTGACTCTCCCTGGTAATCGCTCTATCCAACCTTTGAGAGTTTTTGACTACAATGGTTGCCGATCACCGCCTGCTGCTGGGTAAGAACTGGTAAGAATTTGAGATTTGCTTGACGGATTTGTGATACACCACCACCACTTCTTAGTAGTCTGTAGGATCATATTCTTGTGTGTTTCTATTGCTGCTAACCATGCCAGGATCACAAGCCGACGAGATTGACTGGGAGAACTTATCGAACAAGGAGCTTCATGATAAGTTACAGCAAATGATGACTGAACAGGTGCAAGATGTGCTGAACAATTTTGAAGACGCTATGGAGAAGATTACTGGCCTTGAGAAGACGTTCGAAACAAAGCTCGATAACAGATTTAATGAACTACTTGCGCGTCTTCCACCACCGGCTGCACCTGTCGCACCTCTGCAACAACAACAACTACGCCCCCTTCCGAATCAGTATGGACGAGCACAGCGTGTTCCTATTGAGCGAGGACAAAATTCTGGTGCCGCTGCTACTGCTGTTGGTGCTTCTTTGGCTCCTGCTACTGCTCCTGCTGGTACCCAGGAGGATGATGAGTATGCGGGCGATTATGAGGATGAGTTTGATCAAAATCAGATCTACGAGCAGCCACCAGCACCACCACCAGCAGGTCGACCTCAGGTATATATTCGTAATGGTAGGCCTACACCACCACCTCACGTACGCGATGATGTCCATATTCCTAAACTGAAATTGAATATTCCACCATTTGAGGGTAGATATGTTCCTGATATATATCTTACTTGGGAGTTAGAAACTGAACAATGATTTACATGTTTACAATATCCTGAGGAGAGACGAGTTGCTGCTGTTGTTTGTGCTTTCACTAGTTTTGCATGTGTATGGTGGTCTGAACATTGTAGATTATATCCTATTCCAACTACTTGGGTTGCTTTGAAAACTGCTATGCGTACGCGTTGGGTTCCACCATATTATCAACGTGAATTGCTTCAAAAATTGCAGCGTTTAAGACAAGGGAAAAATTCTATAGAAGAATATTATCAGGAATTACAAACTGGCATGATTAGATGTGGTATTGTTGAGGAGAATGAAGCTATGCTTGCACGTTTTCTGGGTGGATTAAATAGAGAGATTCAGACCATTCTAGACTATAAGGAGTATACTAATATCACTCGTTTATTCCATCTTGCTTGTAAAGCTAAACGTGAAGTGCGGGATCGACAAGCATTGGGGCGAACTAACTTTTCTGCAGGCCGACCTTCATCATGGACACCACGTGCATCTTCTACTTCAACTGCACCAGCTCCTCCATCCGGTGCCACCTCCAGCCGTGATACAAGAAAACAGGCACAACCACCATTATCTGCCAAGAGCGCACCTGCGGGGCCTGCACAGCGTTCTTCTTCTTCCATGGCATCAACAGGGCACACAAGTGATATTATTTGTCGTCATTGTAAGGGAGGAGGTCATTATGCGAGAGAATGCAAATCTCTGTGTGTGATGATTGCTACCGCGGATGGTGGATATGAGTCCGCTAGTGACTATGATGAGGAGACTTTGGCTCTTATTACACGTGAAGAACATGGTGGAGATGATTCTGATCATGAGACGCAATACATGGCTCCTGAAGACGCTGACAGGTATGAATGTTTAGTTGCTCAACGTGTTTTGAGTGTGCAGGTCACACAAGCTGAGCAAAATCAGAGGCACAATTTGTTCCATACCAAGGGAGTTGTGAAGGAACGTTTTGTGCGCGTCATCATAGACGGAGGTAGTTGCAACTACTTGGCTAGCATGGAGATGGTGGAGAAGCTTTCTCTCACCACAAGACCACATCCACATCCTTACTACATCCAATGGTTCAACAACAGCGGCAAGGTTAAGGTAACACGTACTGTTCGTGTGCATTTTAGTATCTCTACATATGCTGATTATGTTGATTGTGATGTGGTACCTATGCAAGCATGTTCCTTATTACTTGGTAGACCATGGCAATTTGATAAAAATTTTGTACACCATGGTAGAAACAATCACTATACTCTTGTTCATAAGGATAAAAATATTACTTTGCTTCCTATGACTCCTGATTCCATTTTGAAAGATGATATTAATAGAGCTAATAAAGCACAACAGGAGAAGAATAAGAGTGAAAATCAGATTGTGGCAAAAGAATTTGAGCAACAAATGAAGCCTAATAATAAACCATCTAGTGTTGCTTCTGAAATTAAATTGTAAAGTGCATGTTTATTTGCCACCAAATCTGATATTGATGAGCTAGATTTCAGCAAATCTGTTTGCTATGCTTTTGTGTGCAAAGAGGCATTATTTTCATTCGAGGACGTGCCTTCCTCTTTGCCTCCTGCTGTCACTAACATTTTGCAGGAGTTCGCTGACGTTTTTCCACAAGACGTGCCACCGGGATTACCGCCTATTCGAGGGATTGAGCATCAGATTGACTTAATTCCCGGTGCTTCACTGCCAAACCATGCACCATACCGTACCAATCCAGAGGAGACGAAGGAGATTATGCGTCAAGTACAAGAGCTTCTCGACAAAGGTTATATACGCGAATCCCTTAGTCCTTGTGCTGTTCCTATTATTCTAGTGCCGAAAAAGGATGGTACATCACGTATGTGTGTTGATTGTAGAGGCATTAATAATATTACTATTCGTTATCGTCATCCTATTCCTAGGCTAGATGATATGCTTGATGAATTGAGTGGCTCTACAATATTCTCCAAAGTTGATTTACGTAGTGGATACCATCAAATTCGTATGAAATTGGGAGATGAATGGAAAACAGCATTCAAAACTAAGTTTGGATTATATGAGTGGTTAGTCATGCCTTTTGGGTTAACTAATGCACCTAGTACTTTCATGAGATTAATGAACGAAGTTTTACGTGCTTTCATTGGACGATTTGTGGTAGTTTACTTTGATGACATATTGATTTACAGCAGATCTTTGGAAGAACATTTGGAACATTTACGTGCTGTTTTTATTGCTCTACGTGATGCACGTTTGTTTGGTAACCTTGGGAAGTGCACCTTTTGCACCGACCGAGTATCTTTTCTTGGCTATGTTGTTACTCCACAGGGAATTGAAGTTGATAAAGCCAAGATTGAAGCTATTGAGAGTTGGCCGCAACCCAAAACGGTCACACAAGTGAGGAGTTTTCTTGGCCTCGCTGGATTCTATAGGCGTTTTGTGAGAGATTTCAGCACCATTGCTGCACCTCTCAATGAGCTTACAAAGAAAGATGTGCCTTTTCTTTGGGGTACCGCACAGGAAGAAGCCTTCACGGTATTGAAAGATAAGTTGACACATGCTCCTTTACTCCAACTTCCTGATTTTAATAAGACTTTTGAGCTTGAATGTGATGCTAGTGGAATTGGATTAGGAGGTGTGTTATTACAAGATGGCAAACCTGTTGCTTACTTTTCTGAAAAATTGAGTGGGCCTAGTCTGAATTATTCTACTTATGATAAAGAATTATATGCTCTTGTTCGGACTTTAGAAACATGGCAACATTATTTATGGCCCAAAGAATTTGTTATACATTCTGATCATGAATCTTTGAAACATATTAAAAGTCAAGCAAAACTAAATCGTAGACATGCTAAATGGGTGGAATTCATTGAGACTTTCCCTTATGTCATTAAACACAAGAAGGGAAAAGAAAATGTTATTGCTGATGCATTGTCTCGTCGCTATACTATGCTTTCACAACTTGACTTCAAAATATTTGGTTTGGAGACCATCAAAGATCAATATGTGCATGATGCTGATTTTAAAGATGTAATGCAGAATTGTAAAGAAGGAAGAATGTGGAACAAGTTTGTTGTTAACGATGGATTTGTGTTTCGTGCTAACAAGCTATGCATTCCAGCTAGCTCCATTCGTCTTTTGTTGTTGCAGGAGGCGCATGGAGGAGGATTAATGGGACACTTTGGCGTGAAGAAGACGGAGGACGTACTTGCTACACATTTCTTTTGGCCAAAGATGAGACGGGATGTTGAGCGTTTTATTGCTTGCTGCACTACATGTCAAAAAGCTAAGTCACGACTCAATCCTCATGGTTTATATATGCCTTTGCCTGTACCTAGTGTTCCTTGGGAGGATATATCTATGGACTTTGTTTTAGGTTTACCTCGAACAAAGAAGGGGAGGGATAGCATATTTGTTGTCGTGGATAGATTCTCGAAAATGGCACACTTTATACCATGTCATAAAAGCGATGATGTTGTTAATGTTGCTGATTTGTTCTTTCGTGAAATTATTCGCTTGCATGGTGTGCCAAATACTATTGTTTCAGATCGTGATACTAAATTTCTTAGCCACTTTTGGAGATGTTTATGGGCTAAGTTGGGGACTAAACTGCTTTTTAGTACTACTTGTCACCCCCAAACTGATGGACAAACTGAAGTAGTCAATAGAACGTTGTCTACTATGCTTAGGGCTGTTTAGAAGAATAATAAGAAAATGTGGGAGGAATGCTTGCCTCATATTGAATTTGCTTATAATCGTTCATTGCATTCCACTACTAAGATGTGCCCTTTTGAAGTTGTGTATGGTTTCCTACCTCGTGCACCTATTGATTTGTTGCCTCTTCCATCTTCGGAGAAGGTTAATTTTGATGCTAAACAACGTGCTGAATTGATTTTAAAAATGCATGAGTTAACTAAGGAAAACATTGAGCGTATGAATGCTAAATATAAACTTGCTGGAGATAAGGGTAGAAAACATGTTGTATTTGCACCTGGAGATCTTGTTTGGTTACATTTGCGTAAGGATAGATTTCCTGATTTGCGCAAATCAAAGTTAATGCCACGTGCTGATGGTCCCTTTAAGGTGTTAGAGAAAATAAATGATAATGCATATAAACTTGAGCTGCCTGCAGATTTTGGGGTTAGTCCCACTTTTAACATTGCAGATTTGAAGCCTTATTTGGGTGAGGAAGATGAACTTCCGTCGAGGACGACTTCATTTCAAGAAGGGGAGGATGATGAGGACATCAATACAATTGTTACACCCACAGCCCCTGCTGCTATACATACTGGACCAATTACTAGAGCTCGTGCACGCCAACTAAATTACCAGGTACTTTCGTTTCTTGGTAATGATTCTAATGTTCATGAGAATATGATGCTGCCTAAATTGGATACATTTGTTTTGCTTACAAATGAAGGGCCTAGCTTGGAGAAGGATGAACATTGGAGCAAGAACAAGCATGGAGATGATGGCATGCGCAAGGGAAACAAGAACGGAGTTATAAGTGATGATTTCAGGACTTTGAAGCCACCATAATGGGTGCATGAAGCCTTGGACGAAATATACAAGATGCCACTTCGTAAATTTCGTCCCGAGGCTATTTTAGGTGCTGCAACACCTTATTATTGGGCCAGGCCCATGTAATTTCGAAATACATAAGTATAGGCTATTTTTAGAGTCCGTATGTGTGGGGAAACAAGAGATAGGGTTGATTTCGGACCCCTCCACCAAGGGCCACGTAATTCCCCCCTCTTCCTCCATATATACAGCCCTTAGGGCATCGTTTAGACTTCGGGATTTGTTTAGTTAAAAGTTAGCCATTGCAACTTCGTGTACTTCGTTTGTGTCCAACGACCAGACCAAGACCGCTTACGGATCCCCACCATTATCAATACCTCATATATATTTGCAATATTCAGATTGCTTTATCATATTCTTGCTCGTTCTTCGATTGCTTGCAGGAATAGACCTTCGTGGTCAGGCTGACCGTGCTTCCGGCATCGTCAGTAACCTCAGGAGATTGGTTTAGCGATTGCTAAGGCGCAACGTCGTGCACGTTTGTAGTCGGATCGTCAAAGTCGTCTCCACCAAATCGATAGTTATCATCTCATCGAAAGATCTGGACACCCTCGCCTCTATCACTTGGCTTTGGTTTCTGGACCTGAGGCCTATGCTCAATATGATAATCAAACTGAGGACCAGAGAACGGGCCATCTAACAGTGATTAGCTGGCCATGGTTGTATGCTTGCTCAATTGTATGGGGCCATGGTGGCGGAACAGGAGCAGTGGCAACAATAGAGGGTTCAGGCTGCATAACAGAAGTTTCAGGAGCAATTGCAGCATTGGCTTCTGGCGTATTGGTTGGTGCAGGCTCCACACTTGCTGCAGCCATGACTACATCATTGGCTTCATTTGTGTTGGTGGTGGCCGCCTCAAGATTTTCAACCTCCACTTGATGAGCTGGAGGGTGTGGCACTGGCACGGTTACTTCAGGAACAACTTCTTCTGTAATGGGGGGAGTAGGGACACGTTCTTCTTCTTGTCCGTCATCGGCTGATGCAGCCAGATTGTCTTCAGCAGCTTTGGCTTCAGACACGGAGACATTCATAGTCGGAGTGGCTTCTGGAAACACTTGACATGCAACAGATTGGTGGTGCACTTCTCCTTCTGGAACGCTCGGAAGAGGGACTTGAGGCCTTGGTCCTTTGCGAAGCCTTTGTAATACTGGCGACGCCTTTGGAGATGGAGTTGGCTGGGCCTCATCCTCTTCTTCTTGTACAGGTGGTGTGACTTTTTGTTGTTGGGGAGTACTTGGGGAGTCTTGTTGTTGTGGGTGATCAGCCCATGATGCATCCTGAGCAATTGGCGTCAGAGGACGACCAATGCTGATGATTTCACTGTTCGTGAGAACAGGCGATGATACCTAAGTTGTGTTTGATCTGAGGAAGAACTTCATCATCTTCAACATTGTCATGGTGACCAATGTCTTCAGCAGCGATGGGATCAACTGTTGGAATGTCTTCAGCTTCATAAGCCTCTGTGGAAGCAGGCTCATGAACAATCATTCTTCGTTCTTGGTGTTCAGATGCAGGGCGAACCATTGAGATGGGTTCAACAACTAAGGGCTCTGTGGAAGCAGCCCGATTCTTCTTGGTTTTGCACTTCTTCTGGGAGGGAGCAACATCAGAGGCTTCTGTGTGTTTCCTCTTTCTGGCTTTAGTCTCGGCAGCCCTCGTCTTCTTCAGTTCTGAAGTGGTTGACATGACCTTTGGCTTCGAGCCAGTCATGCTGCTTGGGAAGACTATGCGAGGTTCATCCCGCCTTGAAGGTGCAGATTGGACAGTTGATAGCTTCTTCTTGTTTGCAGCCATTCTGGGGTCAATGCCAGGACGACCAAGAGCCTTGCGCTTCTCAGCCTCATTGTAGGCTAGCACACACTTGTCAGCCAGATTCTTCATGTGCTCACGAGAGCCTCGAGCATCTTCGCGCTTCTTGTGAAAGGCTTCTTTGAGCTCCTGCAACATGATCTTGAAGTTTTTGACATCTTGCACGCTGAGCTTGGCCACATGCTTCTTGAACTGAGCTTTCTCATAGTCGATCTTGTGCTATAGTTCAACGATGCGCTGAGCAAGAGCTAGCTCAGAAGCAATGGCGCCATTGAAGGAGACGCTGAGGCCAATGGGAAGTTGCAGATCATCAAAGCTGAGATTTGGGGTGTCAAACCACTCATCAATGAAGTTATGGATGATTGCCACATCAAAGAGAGGCAAATTATTGAAGATCTCTGCTTCTTCCTTGCTCTTGATTAGTTGCTCAAGAGCATCATCTGCAAGATCGTGATCGCTAGACAGATCAATGTGCTCTTCACGCAGAATGGCAGCAGGAGTCAATGTCTGATTAGTATTCTTGACGATTTTCTTTTTCTTCTCCGTCTTCTTGGAGAGGCATGATAAATCTTCAGACTGCACACTGTCTTCAGGAGGTGCAGTGGCCAGTGGCTTCGCACGTGAAGCTTTTGGAGGTGCAGCTGATTGGGAAGCCTTAGTCTTCTTTAGCTTATGCGGCTTTGGAGGAGGAGCTGGGGCTTCATCAGTGTCAGCATCATTATCAGAATGATCCACTCTGGCACCTTGGACCAAGATGTAAGTGATGAGGCCATCAAGGTTTGAAAAGGGGCCGATGACATTGGGTTCTGCATCACGTGAGCCGTCAGCACGGGGAGCAGAGGGACCAGGGTTGAAGTCTAATCCCAATGACTTCTTGTTTTCCTTGCCCGGTGCCTTTGCATGCTGGAAGTTGCGCTTGAAGAGATTATCGTCACGACACCAGAGCAATGATGGTGGGTCGGCATTTTCAGGCTGAGGTCCACGGACAATACACGGATAGAAATCATGTGCAATAGCTTCAGCTCTGTTCTTGGGTGGAAGGCCTTGATAGAGAATATCACCCCAAGGACTTTTGATAGCATTCTTCTCAGCATATTCCTGGGTCACGAACTTGTATTTGAACCATTGTTCAGCCCAAAATCGTTGAATCCATTGGATTCATGTCTTGCGCTGATTATAATCCTCTTCAGGATCTGTCTTGTAAAGGTCTGCGAGGTCATCAGGCAAATCTTTTGGTGTTCCCCCTCGACGCTGTCTGCCACCCTTCCTTATTGATTTCTCTGCAGCCATGAACTTCAAACTGAATGGCTTCAATACGTTCAAAGGCTTCAAAGGCTTTCGTTTGCTGGACAAACAGGAACTGGCTTCGGGAGAGTTAATGTGTTACTATAAGAATTCTGCAAATGAATGCAGACTATGAGAACCAAGGGATTCTCCCACGGACATGTACCTGTGACAGCATTAGAGATGCGAGGGAAGGGGAAGAGGTCATATGCATTCTCAGAAGATTTTGAAGATAAATCAGTTTGAAGACATTGACCTCATGATGCGAAGACATTCACTTATATGTTGAGAGTTGGTTCCAGATTTGTACGAATCCGTGAATAAGTACAAGTGAGGAATCTAACTAGATATGAAGCTTAAGTGAATATACTAGGCAGTATGAGATTCAGACACAATAGATCTAACATTGTATAGGCAGAAACCAATTTTGGTAAATAGGATGAATCATTGATGATCAAAAAGATGGTAAAAATAGAGTTATATTTACCACACGAAGAACTGCTAGATGGGATGAATAGGAGACCGACCAGTTCAATCCACCGTGCCCTAACTTGGCGATAGAGGACACCTACAGCGGTGGCGGAGAGGACGATGTCCGCGGCCGGCGTGAGGACGGCGTCAGAGAAGTCGCAGCAGCTAAGCGCTTCATCGTCGGCGTCGTCGCTAGCTAGCGGTGGCGCTAGGGTTTTGACGAGGTGGAGAGGTGGAAGAAGGTTTTCTTTACCTCAGGGGACATGTATTTATAAGGAAGTATGCGGCATAGCGCAATTACGCAGGTGCCCCTGGCCGTTCACATCTGAGAGGCACGTGGCAAGCATGCAACATACTCAGAGTTGTCCCACATTCCCACACCCGCCAGTTTTGTCGGATGGTTGTTCCGGCTTCTCCAGATTTCAAACAATAAGGATGAATCATTTAAAACAGACTTAATGTTTGTCTCTGTGTGTTCTGCTGACAAGGATGCAGAGAAGACATTCGACAATTTCAATAGAATGCATATGATTTGGACAGATAGAGTTTGAGATAGAAAGCATAGAGAGATTAGGGTCCGATCACATTCACTTAGTTCAAAAGTTTTAACAAGGAAGACATAGGTATAAGTGAATGTTGTAGAGGACAGAACACTAGTATATATATCAGAAAGCAATCAAATCAACATAGTGAAGTAAATCATGATGATAAGTTGAAATTTGAAGACAAACCAAATGCGAAGACATTGCAAAAATAACGTCATGAGTGAAACACTTCAAACCAAGAAATTTGGTGGTGGCGTTACCCACCGTATAGGAAGTATTAGACCCAGACACGGCGCACAATTATCGTGGCGCTCCGAAGTCAAATTCCACGTTAATGTATTCACACTCAGAATGTAAGTCTTCATTGATTGAAGATATACTTTACTTCGTGTGTTGCACATCTAAGTCATCAACATGCATAAGTGTTAGGATGTGTGCCTGATCACAGGACATTTGAGGGTTCCAAGATATTTAGCTCACACCGTAACTTGCAAAACCTTTTCTCATCCAAGGGCTTTGTGAAGATATCTGCCAGTTGCTCTTCAGTGTTGACGTGAATGATGTCAATATCTTTCTTTAGGACATGATCTCTGAGAAAGTGATGATGAATTTCAATGTGCTTTGTCTTTGAGTGCTGGACTGGATTGTTGGCAATCTTGATGGCGCTTTCGTTGTCGCAGAAGAGAGGTACTTGTTTCAGATTGATGCCATAGTCCTTGAGAGTTTGCTTCATCCACAGAAGCTGAGGCAGCAAGATCCAGCAGCAATGTATTCAGATTCAGCAGTTGAGAGTGATACACAGTTTTGCTTCTTTGAAGACCAACAGACAAGTGATCATCCCAGAAAGTGACATGTGCCTGATGTAGACTTGCGATCCACCTTGTCTCCAGCATAATCAGCATCCGAGAATCCAACCAGATCAAATCTTGAGCCCTTTGGATACCATAATCCGAGTGTTGGGGTGTAAGCAAAATATCGAAGAATTTGCTTCACAGCTAAGTGATGTGATTCATTTGGTGCCGCTTGGAATCGAGCACACATGTAAACACTAAGCATAATATCTGGCCTAGATGCACATAGGTAAAGTAAGGTACCAATCATGGAGCGGTATACCTTTTGATCGAACTCTTTACCATTGTCGTCGGGACCAAGATGGTGTTTGGCTGGCATTGGCGTCGTGTAACCTTTGCAATCTTGCATTCCAAACTTCTTCAGACAGTCTTTGAGATAGTTTTCTTGAGATATGAAGATGCCATTCCTTTGCTGACGAATTTGAAGACCAAGGAAGAACTTCAGCTCACCCATCATGGACATCTGATATTGCTCTTGCATCATGTATCCAAACTCATCACTATACTTTTGGTTGGTGCAGCCGAAGATAATGTCATCCACATATATTTGGCACACAAACAGTTCACCATCATATGTCTTCGTGAAGAGTGTGGGATCGAGGGATCCAAGTTTGAAGCCTTTGCTCTTCAGGAAGTCTTTGATCGTATCATACCAAGCGCGAGGAGCTTGTTTGAGGCCATACAGTGCTTTGTTTAGCTTGTACACCATATCAGGATGTTTTGGATCTTCAAAGCCAGGTGGTTAAGCAACGTACACTTCTTCTTCAATCTTGCCATTGAGGAATGCACTCTTCACATCCATTTGATATAGTAAGATGTTGTGGTGGTTAGCATTGGCTAGCAATATGCGAATAGCTTCAAGCCTAGCCACAGGAGCAAATGTTCATCGAAGTCAATTCCTTCAACTTGAGTATATCCTTGAGCCACAAGACGTGCTTTGTTTCTGACGACTTGACCATGCTCATCTTGCTTGTTTCGATATATCCATTTTGTGCCAATAATGTTATGCTTGCGAGGGTCAGGACGCTTGACTAGTTCCCAAAGATTGTTCAGCTTGAACTGTTAAAGTTCTTCTTGCATAGCTTGAATCCATTCAGGTTCCATAAAGGCTTCAGCAACTTTCTTGGATTCTGATATTGACACAAACGAAAAGTGCCCATAGAAATTGGCTAGTTGTGTTGCTCTTGAGCGAGTAAGTGAACCAGGTGCATTGATGCTATCAATTATCTTCTCAATTTGTACTTCATTTGCAACACGAGGATGAACTAGACGAAGACCTTGCTCTTACTGATCATTTGATCATTGGGAGGATTGTCTTCGGTCTGAGCATTGTCTTCAGGTTGGTTTGGTGCAGAAATGATAAGTTCCTCTTCAGGCTGTGCTTCAGAGGGCATGATTTCACCAGTTCCCATCAGCTTGATAGATTCGCTGGACGGAGCTTCATCTAGTGTACTTGGCAGGAGCTCTCTTTGTGAACCATTGGTTTCATCAAATCGCACGTCCGCAGTTTCAACGATTTTGTAGTGATAGAGGTTGAAGACTCTGTAAGAGTGCGAGTCCTTTCCATAACCGAGCATGAAGCCTTCGTGAGCTTTAGGTGCAAATTCTGACTTGTGATGGGGATCCTTGATCCAGCACCTAGCACCAAATACTCTGAAGTAGCTGACATTTGGCTTCTTGCCAGTAAGGAGCTCATAGGATGTTTTTTTCAGAAGCTTATGGATGTAAACACAGTTGATGATGTGACATGCTGTATCAATATCTTCAGGCCAGAACTTTCTTGGTGTCTTGTACTCGTCAAGCATTGTTCGAGCCATCTCAATGAGGGTTCTATTCTTGCGCTCTACAATGCCATTTTGCTGAGGTGTGTATGGAGCAGAAAACTCATGAGTGATTCCCATTGTATCCAGATAAAGATCAAGCCTGGTGTTCTTGAACTTAGTGCCGTTGTCACTTCTGATATGCTTGATCTTCACGCCATAATTGTTCATGGCTCGATTGGCGAAGCGTCTGAAGACATCTTGCACTTCAGTCTTGTCGAGAATTATGTGCACCCATGTATATCTTGAGTAGTCATCAACAATGACGAAGCCATAAAGACAAGCTGTTGTTGTGAGTGTAGAGTAGTGAGTAGGGCCAAATAAGTCCATGTGTAACAGCTCGAAGGGTTGAGATGTCGTCATGATTGTCTTCGAGGGGTGCTTTGCCCTAGTCATCTTTCCAGCTTCGCAGGCACCACACAAATGATCCTTCTTGAACTTGACACCTTCGATGCCTATGACATGCTTCTTCTTGAAGAGTGTGTGTAAGTTCCTCATGCCAGCATGCCCCAGCCTCCGATGCCAGAGCCAACATTCTGAAGCTTTTACAAGAAGACATACGGCAAGCTATGGACCTACTGAGAAATCCACCATGTATAGATCATCTTTCAGATACCCTTCAAAGACTAGATGATGAGGACATCAATACAATTGTTACACCCACAGCCCCTGCTGCTATACATACTGGACCACTTACTAGAGCTCGTGCACGCCAACTAAATTACCAGGTACTTTCGTTTCTTGGTAATGATTCTAATGTTCATGAGAATATGATGCTGCCTAAATTGGATACATTTGTTTTGCTTACAAATGAAGGGCCTAGCTTGGAGAAGGATGAACATTGGAGCAAGAACAAGCATGGAGATGATGGCATGCGTAAGGGGAACAAGAACGGAGTTACAAGTGATGATTTCAGGACTTTGAAGCCACCATAATGGGTGCATGAAGCCTTGGACGAAATATACAAGATGCCACTTCATAAATTTCGTCCCGAGGCTATTTTAGGTGTTGCGTCACCTTATTATTGGGCCAGGCCCATGTAATTTCGAAATACATAAGTATAGGCTATTTTTAGAGTCCGTATGTGTGGGGAAACAAGAGATAGGGTTGATTTCAGACCCCTCCACCAAGGGCCATGAAATTCCCCGCTCTTCCTCCATATATACAGCCCTTAGGGCATCGTTTAGACTTTGGATTTTGTTTAGATTAAAAGTTCGCCATAGCTGCAACTTCGCGTACTTCGTTTGTGTTCAACGACCAGACAAAGGCGTCACAGAACCCCACCTTGATCAATAAACCTTTCATCTTATATTCGCAATATCCAGATTGCAATCTTAGTTTCTTGCTTGTTCTTCGTATGCTCGCAGGAAACAGACCCTCGTGGTCAGGTTGATCGTGCTCCGGCGTGGTCAATAACCTCTCGGAGTTGGTTTAGCGATTGCTAAGGCGCGACGTCCTCGCACGTTCGTAGTCGGATCGTCAAAGTCGACTTCCACCAAAGCGATATCCATCATCTCATCGAAAGACGGGACACCTTTGCCTCTATCAAGTGGTATCAGATTTCCAGGTTGCTCGGTGAGATTTTACAGTTTTTCGTAGTTTAGATCGAGTCTGTTCTTCATACCTACAGTCCACGAAAAAGCCACAAAAAAAATTTAGGGTTAGTTCATCATATCCGAACCAATCTGAGCCTTTGCATAATCTTTTTAGGGTTTTGCTTTGTTGAATTTGCGGTTGCATCGTTGGTCTAGTTGCTGGTCTTAGAGTCTAGTCTTTTAGAGTTTCGAGTTCTGGTCATAAGTTGTCACGCCGCCGCCGCACCATCATCATCGCCCCTGCCATCTACCACCACCGCTCCGAATCCGTATCCATATACCACCACCAGTCCGTGTCCATATACCACCACCGATCCATATCCATATACTACCACCGCTACCACCACCGCTGCCATATACCACCACCATATATCTACCACCAATCTGAGTTCCTTGCTTGTTAGGTTTGTTTCCGAGATCCATCTAGTTTCCGATTCGTGTTTCCTTGCCGGAGTAGGTTTCGGAAGAAAAAAAAATTCGAAAACGCATTTTTCGAAAAAATTTCTGGCTATCCTATTTTTAGGTGTTTCTGAGTGTTTTGAGACAGGTGCCATTATAGGAAGTTTTTTTTGACCCGTTTCCAATTTTTGGGTCCGGGCATTCGAAAAAAAAAATTTGGTCGAAAAAAAAAATTTCGTGCCCATCCTGTCAGTTTGACCTAGGAAGAGTTTTGAGACACTCGCCATTATAGTGATTTTTCGCAAAAAAAAAGCAGCGCAAAAAAAAAGAGCGCAAAAAAAAAGAGCGAAAAAAAATCAGAGTGTGCTTTTCCCTTGTTTACGTGTCGCGCCGTGATTTTGTTGGTGTTCTAGGCTCGCGTCTCTAGCACAGTCTAGCCTAGGACCAGCACAGTACTGTCGTTGAGTGTTTATTCAACTTTGCATCTCTGAATTGATTATTGCTGACCCTTTTTGCTACCATACTATAAGCCTTCCCAGCTCCACATACATCTACGTCGTGTGTTTGACTCTCCCTGGTAATCGCTCTATCCAACCTTTGAGAGTTTTTGACTACAACGGTTGCCGATCACCGCCTGCTGCTGGGTAAGAACTGGTAAGAATTTGAGATTTGCTTGACGGATTTGTGATACACCACCACCACTTCTTAGTAGTCTATAGGATCATATTCTTGTGTGTTTCTATTGCTGCTAACCATGCCAGGATCACAAGCCGACGAGATTGACTGGGAGAACTTATCGAACAAGGAGCTTCATGATAAGTTTCAGCAAATGATGACTGAACAGGTACAAGATGTGCCGAACAATTTTGAAGAGGCCATGGAGAAGATCACTGGCCTTGAGAAGACGTTCGAAACAAAGCTCGATAACAGATTTAATGAACTGCTTGCGCGTCTTCCACCACCGGCTGCACCTGTCGCACCTCTGCAACAACAACAACTACGCCCCCTTCCGAATCAGTATGGACGAGCACAGCGTGTTCCTATTGAGCTAGGACAAAATTCTGGTGCCGCTGTTACTGCTGTTGGTGCTTTTTTGGCTCCTGCTACCGCTCCTGCTGGTACCCAGGAGGATGATGAGTATGCGGGCGATTATGAGGATGAGGTTGATCAAAATCAGATCTACGAGCAGCCACCAGCACCACCACCAGCAGGTCGACCTCAGGTATATATTCGTAATGGTAGGCCTGCACCACCACCTCAGGTACGAGATGATGTCCATATTCCTAAACTGAAATTGAATATTCCACCATTTGAGGGTAGATATGTTCCTGATATATATCTTACTTGGGAGTTAGAAACTGAACAACGATTTACATGTTTACAATATCCTGAGGAGAGACGAGTTGCTGCTGCTGTTTGTGCTTTCACTAGTTTTGCATGTGTATGGTGGTCTGAACATTGTAGATTATATCCTATTCCAACTACTTGGGCTGCTTTGAAAACTGCTATGCGTACGCGTTGGGTTCCACCATATTATCAACGTGAATTGCTTCAAAAATTGCAGCGTTTAAGACAAGGAAAAAATTCTGTAGAAGAATATTATCAGGAATTACAAACTGGCATGATTCGATGTGGTATTGTTGAGGAGAATGAAGCTATGCTTGCACGTTTTTTGGGTGGATTAAATAGAGAGATTCAGACCATTCTAGACTATAAGGAGTATACTAATATCACTCATTTATTCCATCTTGCTTGTAAAGCTGAACGTGAAGTGCAGGATCGACAAGCATTGGCGCGAACTAACTTTTTTGCAGGCCGACCTTCCTCATGGACGCCGCGTGCATCTTCTACTTCAACTGCACCAGCACCTCAATCAGGTGCCTCCTACAGTCGTGATACAAGAAAACAGGAACAACCACCATTATCTGCCAAGAGCGCACCTGCGGGGCCTGCACAGTGTTCTTCTTCTTCCATGGCATCAACAGGGCACACAAGTGATATTATTTGTCGTCGTTGTAATGGAAGAGGTCATTATGCGCCAGAATGCAAATCTCAGCGTCTGACTTAATTCCCGGCTCTTGACGATGCTGACAGGTATGAATGTTTAGTTGCTCAACGTGTTTTGAGTGTGCAGGTCACACAAGCTGAGCAAAATCAGAGGCATGATTTGTTCCATACCAAGGGAGTTGTGAAGGAACGTTCTGTGCGCGTCATAATAGACGGAGGGAGCTACAACAACTTGGCTAGCATGGAGATGATGGAGAAGCTTTCTCTCACCACAAGACCACATCCACATCCTTACTACATCCAATGGTTCAACAACAGCGGCAAGGTTAAGGTAACACGTACTGTTCGTGTGCATTTTAGTATCTCTACATATGTTGATTATGTTGATTGTGATGTGGTACCTATGCAAGCATGTTCCTTATTACTTGGTAGACCATGGCAATTTGATAAAAAATCTGTACACCATGGTAGAAACAATCACTATACTCTTGTTCATAAGGATAAAAATATTACTTTGCTTCCTATGACTCCTGATTCCATTTTGAAAGATGATATTAATAGAGCTAATAAAGCACAACAGGAGAAGAATAAGAGTGAAAATCAGATTGTGGCAAAAGAATTTGAGCAACAAATGAAGCCTAATAATAAACCATCTAGTGTTGCTTCTGAAATTAAATTGAAAAGTGCATGTTTATTTGCCACCAAATCTGATAGTGATGAGCTAGATTTCAGCAAATCTGTTTGCTATGCTTTTGTGTGCAAAGAGGCATTATTTTCATTCGAGGACGTGCCTTCCTCTTTGCCTCCTGCTGTCAGTAACATTTTGCAGGAGTTTGCTGACGTTTTTCCACAAGACGTGCCACCGGGATTACCGCCTATTCGAGGGATTGAGCATCAGATTGACTTAATTCCCGGTGCTTCACTGCCAAACCGTGCACCATACCGTACCAATCCAGAGGAGACGAAGGAGATTATGCGTCAAGTACAAGAGCTTCTCGACAAAGGTTATATACGCGAATCCCTTAGTCCTTGTGCTGTTCCTATTATTCTAGTGCCGAAAAAGGATGGTACATCACGTATGTGTGTTGATTGTAGAGGCATTAATAATATTACTATTCGTTATCGTCATCCTATTCCTAGGCTAGATGATATGCTTGATGAATTGAGTGGCTCTACAATATTCTCCAAAGTTGATTTGCGTAGTGGCTACCATCAAATTCGTATGAAATTGGGAGATGAATGGAAAATAGCATTTAAAACTAAGTTTGGATTATATGAGTGGTTAGTCATGCCTTTTGGGTTAACTAATGCACCTAGTACTTTCATGAGATTAATGAACGAAGTTTTACGTGCTTTCATTGGATGATTTGTGGTAGTTTACTTTGATGACATATTGATTTATAGCAGATCTTTGGAAGAACATTTGGAACATTTACGTGCTGTTTTTATTGCTCTACGTGATGCACGTTTGTTTGGTAACCTTGGGAAGTGCACCTTTTGCACCGACCGAGTATCTTTTCTTGGCTATGTTGTTACTCCACAGGGAATTGAAGTTGATAAAGCCAAGATTGAAGCTATTGAGAGTTGGCCGCAGCCCAAAACGGTCACACAAGTGAGGAGTTTTCTTGGCCTCGCTGGATTCTATAGACGTTTTGTGAGAGATTTCAGCACCATTGCTGCACCTCTCAATGAACTTACAAAGAAAGATGTGCCTTTTCTTTGGGGTACTGCACAGGAAGAAGCCTTCACGGTATTGAAAGATAAGTTGACACATGCTCCTTTACTCCAACTTCCTGATTTTAATAAGACTTTTGAGCTTGAATGTGATGCTAGTGGAATTGGATTAGGAGGTGTGTTATTACAAGATGGCAAACCTGTTGCATACTTTTCTGAAAAATTGAGTGGGCCTAGTCTGAATTATTCTACTTATGATAAATAATTATATGCTCTTGTTCGGACTTTAGAAACATGGCAACATTATTTATTGCCCAAAGAATTTGTTATACATTCTGATCATGAATCTTTGAAACATATTAAAAGTCAAGCTAAACTAAATCGTAGACATGCTAAATGGGTTGAATTCATTGAGACTTTCCCTTATGTCATTAAACACAAGAAGGGAAAAGAAAATGTTATTGCTGATGCATTGTCTCGTCGCTATACTATGCTTTCACAACTTGACTTCAAAATATTTGGTTTGGAGACCATCAAAGATCAATATGTGCATGATGCTGATTTTAAAGATGTAATGCAGAATTGTAAAGAAGGAAGAATGTGGAACAAGTTTGTTGTTAACGATGGATTTGTGTTTTGTGCTAACAAGCTATGCATTCCAGCTAGCTCCGTTCGTCTTTTGTTGTTGCAGGAGGCGCATGGAGGAGGATTAATGGGACACTTTGGCGTGAAGAAGACGGAGGACGTACTTGCTACACATTTCTTTTGGCCAAAGATGAGACGGGATGTTGAGCGTTTTATTGCTCGCTGCACTACATGTCAAAAAGCTAAGTCACGACTCAATCCTCATGGTTTATATATGCCTTTGCCTATACCTAGTGTTCCTTGGGAGGATATATCTATGGACTTTGTTTTAGGTTTACCTCGAACAAAGAAGGGGAGGGATAGCATATTTGTTGTCGTGGATAGATTCTCGAAAATGGCACACTTTATACCATATCATAAAAGCGATGATGCTGTTAATGTTGCTGATTTGTTCTTTCGTGAAATTATTCACTTGCATGGTGTGCCAAATACTATTGTTTCAGATCGTGATACTAAATTTCTTAGCCACTTTTGGAGATGTTTATGGGCTAAGTTGGGGACTAAACTGCTTTTTAGTACTACTTGTCACCCCCAAACTGATGGACAAACTGAAGTGGTCAATAGAACGTTGTCTACTATGCTTAGGGCTGTTTTGAAGAATAATAAGAAAATGTGGGAGGAATGCTTGCCTCATATTGAATTTGCTTATAATCGTTCATTGCATTCTACTACTAAGATGTGCCCTTTTGAAGTTGTGTATGGTTTCCTACCTCATGCACCTATTGATTTGTTGCCTCTTCCATCTTCGGAGAAGGTTAATTTTGATGCTAAACAACGTGCTGAATTGATTTTAAAAATGCATGAGTTAACTAAGGAAAACATTGAGCGCATGAATGCTAAATATAAACTTGCTGGAGATAAGGGTAGAAAACATGTTGTGTTTGCACCTGGAGATCTTGTTTGGTTACATTTGCGTAAGGATAGATTTCCTGATTTGCGCAAATCAAAGTTAATGCCACGTGCTGATGGTCCCTTTAAGGTGTTAGAGAAAATAAATGATAATGCATATAAACTTGAGCTGCCTGCAGATTTTGGGGTTAGTCCCACTTTTAACATTGCAGATTTGAAGCCTTATTTGGGTGAGGAATATGAACTTCCGTCGAGGACGACTTCATTTCAAGAAGGGGAGGATGATGAGGACATCAATACAATTGTTACACCCACAGCCCCTGCTGCTATACATACTGGACCACTTACTAGAGCTCGTGCACGCCAACTAAATTACCAGGTACTTTCGTTTCTTGGTAATGATTCTAATGTTCATGAGAATATGATGCTGCCTAAATTGGATACATTTGTTTTGCTTACAAATGAAGGGCCTAGCTTGGAGAAGGATGAACATTGCAGCAAGAACAAGCATGGAGATGATGGCATGCGCAAGGGGAACAAGAACGGAGTTACAAGTGATGATTTCAGGACTTTGAAGCCACCATAATGGGTGCATGAAGCCTTGGACGAAATATACAAGATGCCACTTCATAAATTTCGTCCCGAGGCTATTTTAGGTGCTGCGTCACCTTATTATTGGGCCAGGCCCATGTAATTTCGAAATACATAAGTATAGGCTATTTTTAGAGTCCGTATGTGTCGGGAAACAAGAGATAGGGTTGATTTCGGACCCCTCCACCAAGGGCCACGAAATTCCCCCCTCTTCCTCCATATATACAGCCCTTAGGGCATCGTTTAGACTTTGGGTTTTGTTTAGATTAAAAGTTCGCCATAGCTGCAACTTCGCGTACTTCGTTTGTGTTCAACGACCAGACAAAGGCGTCACAGAACCCCACCTTGATCAATAAAGCTTTCATCTTATATTCGCAATATCCAGATTGCAATCTTAGTTTCTTGCTTGTTCTTCGTTTGCTCGTAGGAAACAGACCCTCGTGGTCAGGTTGATCGTGCTCCGGCGTGGTCAATAACCTCTCGGAGTTGGTTTAGCGATTGCTAAGGCGCGACGTCCTCGCACGTTCGTAGTCGGATCGTCAAAGTCGACTTCCACCAAAGCGATATCCATCATCTCATCGAAAGACGGGACACCTTTGCCTCTATCACTAGAGACTTGTCAGATTCCATTAGTACAAGGCAACGATATTTTCCGAATAGCACAATCATGTTCAAGTCACAAAGCATTGAGACAGACATTAAGTTGAACCCAAGGGATTCAACAAGCATCACTTTATCCATGTGTTGATCCTTTGACCCAATACCTTGCTTTTACCAGTGTTAGCAAATGTGATGTGACTCTTGTCTGATGGACGTAAGGTTGAGTCCATGAGAAGACTTCGATCACCAGTCATATGATTAGTGCATCCGCTGTCCATAATCCATTCTGAAGCATGAGGTGTCATACCCTACAGTGCAGTTAGGAGGATAGGCTTCACAAAGTGTGTTGTGAAGCATAAGCATTTGACGCACACAATGATTATCACAGCTTAGATCAAGGTTACAACTCATAGTATGACTGGTAAGCGATTCTCATGTGAAATACATAGTAAGACCATTTTATCATGCGTCCCTTAATGTGTTTTAGGTCCCCAGCAATAGTATCGGATGCCTTTGATAGCAGGATGGAGACCTTACTCTGCAAAAGAGAGTTAATTCTTCTTCACCACCCACATTTTCAGGGGTGGCTTAGAAGCAATGAGTCTAAGTGCAGCATGTGAGAACTTCGGCTTTGGAGCCCTAGCAAATAGCCTTGCAGGGGATGAATGATACTCATATGAATAAGAAGAAAAGTTCTTAGTTCTATGAACATAGCGGTTTGAAGACACACACTCATATTCATAAGTTTGAGTATGATTTCCCTGCAAAACATATGTGTTAGGGTGACTCAAGTGAGTCATGTATCTGTATGAAGCCTTTGGGTCATATGAAGCCATAGGTCTGGGGTTTGTCTTCTTCCCTGGTGGTGTCATGATCACATTCACTGGAAGATTCTCAAGACAGCTTTTGGGAACCTAGATCTTCTTCATAGGTGGTCCATTCCTGCAGTTAGTACCAATATACCTGGCAAACACTTCACCATTCTGATTTTTGAACAGTTTATAGTTTGCATCAAAGGATTCATCAATGATAATAGGATTAGCATAAGTAAAGCCAGATAAGGTGGATGGATCCACTGAAGGTTCCTTTGCAGCAACCCATGTGGTTTTGGGATACTGCACAGGCTTCCAGTAGGAACAATCAACATTTATTTTCCTCTCGAACCCAACACACTCTTTTCTAGGGTTTTGGTTCAGAATCTGCTTTTTGAGGACATCGCAAAGTGTCTGATGTCCTTTCAGACTTTTATACATCCCTGTTTCAAGCAATGTCTTCAACCTAGCATTTTCATCAACAATAGTAGTGGTATCCTCAACAAAGGGGTTAGTTACCACATCAGTAGTTGAAGACAAAGCAACAGTAGCAGCAGTGGAACATTCAGCAACAGAGGTAGCGTTATCACGCTCAATGCATTTTATACATGGTGGTTCAAATCCATCATGTGTAACGCTGATATGTTGAGCAAGTAATGAATCGCACTCCTTCAGAACATCTCCATAGTCCACTCTTATCTTTTCAAGATCTTGCTTTCTTTGAAGACATTCAGAAGAAAGCTTCTCGTGATCAGACAAGAGAGCATTATGTTGATCTTGAAGGGCGTCAAACTTGGAATGAAGTCTCTGAAGACTCTCAGCCAATGCTTTTGACTGATCCATTTCTTCACCCAACATATCATCGCTCTTACTAAGCATGTTTTGAACCTTTTCCAAGGCTCTTTGTTGTTTAGTGGCAAGGGAAGCAAGTTTGACATAGCTGGGGCCAAATTCATCACCTGATTCATCATCACTAGTTTCAGAGAGGTAGCATTTAGTTACCTTAGCATCCCCTGCCATGAGGCATGGTGAAGATGAAGACGATTCAGGTGGAAAGGTCATCTCTTTAAGAGACTCCTTGTAGTCATCAAGCCAAGGATCATGACGATTAAGATGACCTTCATAGACCTCAGAAAGTCGGTCCCAGATTAGCTTCGCGTGATTGAGGTGCATGACGTTCCTGAACTGATTTCGGGACAGACAGGAGCAGATGACATCCTTCGCTGTGAGGTTCAGTAGAGTGTACTTGCGAATGTCATCAGCCTCTGCCATCTTGCATAGATCGATAGGACCAATCTCACTGGCAGTCCACAGTTCGCTATCCATAGCCATGAGTCGCTTCTTCATCATGGCCTTCCATCGAGGATACTCATGACCGTCAAAGGTGGGGCAAGATACATTCCTCAATCCTGCAGTCACATAGCTAAACTCCAGGTGGTTAAACCGAATCACACAGAACAAGGGAGTACCTTGCTCTGATACCAATTGAAAGTGCTAGTTATTGACTAGAGGGGGGGTGAATAGGCGGTTTTTATCAAAGTCTTCAAAACATGGAAGTTTCGAAGACAAACAATAGAAATGACCTAATTGATATGCAGCGGAAGATAAACTACAACAAGCAAACCATAGTCAAATATGCAATAATGTGAAAGTACAAAGACTAATGGCAGCTTGGTAGTAAGGATCAGGATGGAAGATAGTATGAAGCCAACCAACGATAGTAGTCAAGCAATGAAGTCAAACAGGTATGACAAACAGGCAATGACTTCACGAAGACAAACTCAAAGTAAAGGGAGTTAGAGGATAGAACCAGTCACTTGCTGAAGACACAGGATTTGTTGGACCAGTTCCAGTTGCTGTGACAACTGTACGTCTGGTTAGGGAGGCTGAGATTCAACTCAGAAGACCACGTCTTCACCTTATTCCCCTTGAGCTAAGGACACACAGTCCTCGCCCAATCACTCTGGTAAGTCTTCAAGGTAGACTTCTGAACCTTCACAGACTTCGTTCACCGGTGATTCGCAATGACTCTTGGATGCTCAGAACGCGACACCTAACCGGCTGGAGGATACACAGTCCTCAAGTGTAATAAGTCTTCAGGTCACTCAGACAGAAAGACTTCAGTGATGCCTAACACTCTTTGGCTCTGGGTGTTTGGGCTTTGTCCTCGCTAGGATTTCTCTCTCTCAAAGGCTTCGAGGTGGGTTGCTCTCAAACGACAAAAGCCGTAAACTAACTCTGAGCAGCCACCAATTTATGGTGTAGGGGGTGGGCTATTTATAGCCACTAGGCAACCCGAACTGATATGTCCGAAATGACCCTGGGTCACTAAGGAACTGACACGTGTTCCAACGGTCAGATTTCAAACACACACGGCAACTTTACTTGCGCTACAAGCAAAGCTGACTCATCCAGCTCTAGATAAGATTTGCTCTCATTGTCTTCGCTCGAAGACATAGGATTTGGGTTGAGCATCACATCAGTCATTCTGACTTTGTTCACTTGGACCCCACTTAACAGTACGGTGGTTCCTATGACTCAACAAAGAAGAAAAGGAAACAGCGAAACGACACAGTCTTCGTGCTCCATAGTCTTACTCATTATCTTCTCATGTCATAGTCTTCAATATGAATATATTCACATACCACCATTGTCGTCAATGTCTTCATACATTTTTAGGGGTCATCTCCGGTAGGTAAACCGAATCAATGAGGGACACTACCTGCGTTATCCTGCAATTCTCACAAACGCATTAGTCCCTCAACCAACTTTGTCGTCAATACTCCAAAACCAACTAGGGGTGGCACTAGATGCACTTACAGAGCAGCTCCTGTACTTGACGCATAATCTCCTTCGTCTCCTCTGGAATGGTACGGTATGGTGCACGGTTGGGTAATCATGCACCGGGAATTAAGTCAATCTGATGCTCAATCCCTTGAATGGGAGGTAATCCCGGTGGCACGTCTTGTGGAAAGACGTCAGCGAACTCCTGCAAAATGTTAGTGATAGTAGGAGGCAAAGAGGAAGGCACGTCCTCAAATGAAAATAATGCCTCTTTGCACACAAAAGCATAGCAAACAGATTTGCTAAAATCTAGCTCATCAATATCAGATTTAGTGGCAAGTAAACATGCACTTTTCAGTTTAATTTCAGAAGCAACACTAGATGGTTTACTATTAGGCTTCATTTGTTGCTCAAATTGTTTGGCCAAAATCTGATTTTCACTCTTATTTTTCTCCTGTTTTGCTTTATTAGCTCTATTAATAGCATCTTTCAAAATGGAATCAGGAGTCATAGGAAGCAAAGTAATATTTTTATCCTTATGAACAAGAGTATAATGATTGTTTCTACCATGGTGTGCAGATTTTTTATCAAATTGCCATGGTCTACCAAGTAATAAGGAACATGCTTGCATAGGTACCACATCACAATCAACATAATCAGCATATGTAGAGATACTAAAATGCACACGAACAGTACATGTTACCTTAACCTTGCCGCTGTTGTTGAACCATTGGATGTAGTAAGGATGTGGATGTGGTCTTGTGGTGAGAGAAAGCTTCTCCACCATCTCCATACTAGCCAAGTTGTTGCAGCTCCCTCCGTCTATGATGACGTGCACAGAACGTTCCTTCACAACTCCCTTTGTATGGAACAAATCATGCCTCTGATTTTGCTCAGCTTGTGTGACCTGCACACTCAAAACACGTTGAGCAACTAAACATTCATACCTATCAGCATCGTCAAGAGCCATGTATGCGTCTCACGATCAAAATCATCTCCACCGTGTTCTTCACGTGTAATAAGAACCAAAGTCTCCTCATCATAGTCACTAGGGGACTCATACCCACCATCCTCAGTAGCAATCATCACACGCTGAGATTTGCATTCTGGCGCATAATGACCTCTTCCATTACAACGACGACAAATAATATCACTTGTGTGCCCTGTTGATGCCATGGAAGAAGAAGAGCTCTGTGCAGGCCCGGCAGGTGCGCTCTTGGCAGATAATGGTGGTTGTGCCTGCTTTCTTGTATCACGGCTGGAGATGGCACCTGATGGAGGTGCTATGCAGTTGAAGTAGAAGATGCACGCGGTGTCCATGATGAAGGTCGACCTGCAGAAAAGTTATTTCGCGCCAATGCTTCTCGATCCCGCACTTCACGTTCAGCTTTACAAGCAAGATGAAATAAATGAGTGATATTAGTATACTCCTTATACTCTAGAATGGTCTGAATCTCTCTATTTAATCCACCCATAAAACGTGCAAGCATAGTTTGATTCTCCTCAACAATACCACATCTAATCATGCCAGTTTGTAATTCCTGATAATATTCTTATACCGAATTTTTTCCTTGTCTTAAATGCTGCAATTTTTGAAGCAATTCACGTTGATAATATGGTGGAACCCAACGAGTACGCATAGCGTTTTTCAAAGCATCCCAAGTAGCTAGAATAGGATATAATCTACAATGTTCAGACCACCATACACATGCAAAACTAGTGAAAGCACAAACAGCAGCAGCAACCCGTCTCTCCTCGGGATATTGTAAACATGTAAAACGTTGTTTAGTTTCTAACTCCCAAGTAAGATATATATCAGGAACATATCTACCCTCAAATGGTGGAATATTCAATTTTAGTTTAGGAACATGGTTATGATCTCGTACCTGAGGTGGTGGTGCAGGCCTACCATTGCGAATATATACTTGAGGTCGACCTGCTGGTGGTGGTGCTGGTGGCTGCACGTAGTTCTGATTTTGATCAACCTCATCCTCGTAATAGTCATCCACCTCTGCAACAGCAGCAGGAGCTACAGAAGCACCAACAGGTGTAGCAGCGGCACCAGAATTTTGTCCTGGCTCAGTAGGAACACGCTGTGCTCGCCCTACTGTATCGCGGCGTAGAACTGGTTGTGGGAGGCATTTGAGTAATTCATCGAACTTGGCGTCCAACTTGGTGTCAATTGTCTTCTCAATGTCATCCATCCTCTCCAATGCCTTTCCATAACTGGCCATCACGTCTTCGACCCGTTGACCCAACATTTGATGAAACTTATCATGAAGATCCTTGTTCGTCATGTTCTCCCAGTCAATCTCGTCGGCTTGTGATCCTGGCATGGTTAGCAGCAATAAAAACACAAAAGAATATGATCCTACAGATTACTAACAAGTGGTGGTGGTGGTTGTCACAAATCCGTCAAGCAAAACTCGAATTCTTACCAGTTCTTACCCAGCAGCAGGCGGTGATCGGCAACAGTTGTAGTCAAAACTCTCAAAGCTTGGATAGAGTGATTACCAGGGAGAGTCAAACGCACGACGTAGATGTATGTGGAGCTGGGAAGGCTTATAATATGGTAGCAAAACGGTCAGCAATAATCAATTCAGAGATGCAAAGTTGAATAAACGCTCAACGACGGTACTGTGCTGGTCCTAGGTTAGACTGTGCTAGAGACGCGAGCCTAGAACACTAACAAAATCACGACGCTGCATGGAAACAAAGGAGAAGCACACTCTGAATTTTTTTTCACTCTTTTTTTGCTCTTTTTTTGTGTGCTCCTTTTTTTTGCCGAAAATCACTATAATGGAGAGTGTCTCAAAACTCTTCTCAAGTCAAGATAACAAGATAGGCACGAAATTTTTTCGACCAACATTTTTTTTCAGACTGCCCGGACCCAAAAACTGGAAACGGGCCAAAAAAAACTTTCTATAACGGCGACTGTCTCAATACGCTTAGAAACACCTAAAAATAGGACAGCGAGATATTTTTTTGTCAAGTGCGTTTTTGGAAAATTTTGGGCCTAAACGGAGGGTCGTTTCCGGACTTTTTTTTTGAAACCAACCTCTTCTACGGACGACAAAAGATTGCTGGAATCCGAAACCTACTCAGACAAGGAAAACACAAATCTGGAAATAGATGGATCTCAAAAGTTAACCTAATATGAGATGGACTCGGAGTGGTGGTAGTATATGGATGTGGGTCGATGGTGGTATATGGACTCGGATCGGTGTTGGTATATGGACTCGGAGCGGTGGCGGATAAGCGGTGATGGTAGATGGCAGGAACGACGTATCTGGTGTGGTTGTGGTATATGGCAGCGGATGATAGTGGTGCGGCGGCGGCATGAAGACCCGTGAACAGAACTCGAAACTCTAAAAGACTAGACACTAAGACCAGCAACTAGACATGATGATGCAACCAAAAATTCAACAAAGCAAAATACTGAAAAGACTATGCAATGGCTCAGACTGGTTCGGATATGATGAACTAACCCTATTTTTTGGCTTTTTTGTGGACTGTTGGTATGAAGAACAGACTCGATCTAAACTATGAAAAACTATAAAATCTCATCGAGCAACCTGGAAATCTGATACCACTTGATAGAGGCAAAGGTGTCCCGTCTTTCGATGAGATAGTGGCTTTCATTTTGGAGGAAGTGGACTTTGATGATCCGACTACGAACGTGCGAGGATGTCGCACCTTAGCAATCGCTAAACCAACTCCGAGAGGTTATTGACCACGCCGGAGCACGATCAACCTGACCACGATGGTCTGTTTCCTGCAGGCAAACAAAGAACAAGCAAGAAGCTAAGATTGCAATCTGGATATTGCGAATATAAGAGGAAAGCTTTATTGATCAAGGTGGGGTTCTGTGATGCCTTTGTCTGGTCATGGAACACAAATGAAGTACGCGAAGTTGCAGCTATGGAGAACTTTAGTCTAAACAAAACCCAAAGTCTAAACGACGCCATAAGGGCTGTATATATGTAGGAAGAGGGGGGAATTTCGTGGCCCTTGGGGAAGGGGTCCGAAACCGACCCTATCTCTTGTTTCCCCACACATACGGACTCTAAAAACAGCCTATACTGAAGTATTTCGAAAATACATGGGCCTGGCCCAATAATAAGGTGATGCAGCACCTAGAATAGCCTCTGGACGAAAGTTATGAAGTGGCATCTTGTATATTTCGTCCAAGGTTTCATGCACACATTATGGTGGCTTCAACGTCCTGAACTCATCACTTGTAACTCCGTTCTTGTTCCCCTTGCGCATGCCATCATCTCCATGCTTGTTCTTGCTCCAATGTTCATCCTTCTCCAAGCTAGGCCCTTCATTTGTAAGCAAAGCAAATGTATCCAATTTAGGCAGCATCATATTCTCATGAACATTAGAATCATTACCAAGAAACGAAAGTACCTGGTATTTAATTGGCGTGCGCGAGCTCTAGTAATTGGTCCAGTATGTATAGCAGCAGGGGCTGTGGGTGTAACAATGGTATTGATGTCCTCATCAGCAACCCGTCTCTCCTCGGGATATTGCAAACATGTAAAATGTTGTTCAGTTTCTAACTCCCAAGTAAGATATATATCAGGAACATATCTACCCTCAGATGGTGGAATATTCAATTTCAGTTTAGGAATATGGTCATTATCTCATACCTGAGGTGGTGGTGCAGGCCTACCGTTGCGAACATATACCTGAGGTCGACCTGCTGGTGGTGGTGCTGGTGGCTGCACGTAGTTCTGATTTTGATCAACCTCATCCTCGTAATAGTCCTCCACCTCTGCAGTAACAGCAGGAGCTACAGAAGCACCAACAACAGTAGCAGCGGCACCAGAATTTTGTCCTGGCTCAGTAGGAACACGCTGTGCTCGCCCTACTGTATCGCGACGTAGAACTGGTTGTGGGAGACGTTTGGGTAATTCATCAAACTTGGCGTCCAACTTGGTGTCAATTGTCTTCTCAATGTCATCCATCCTCTCCAATGCCTTTCCAAAACTGGCCATCACGTCTTCCACCTGTTGACCCAACATTTGCTGAAACTTATCATGAAGATCCTTGTTCGTCATGTTCTCCCAGTCAATCTCGTCGGCTTGTGATGCTGGCATGGTTAGCAGTAATAGAAACACAAAAGAATATGACTCTACAGACTACTAGGAAGTGGTGGTGGTGGTGGTGGTGTGTCACAAATCCTTCAAGCGAATCTCAAATTCTTACCAGTTCTTACCCAGCAGCAGGTGGTGATCGGCAACCGTTGTAGTCAAAAGTCTCAAAGCTTGGTTAGAGCGATTACCAGGGAGAGTCAAACGCACGACGTAGATGTATGTGGAGCTAGGAAGGCTTATAATATGGTAGCAAAAAGGGTCAGCAATAATCAATTCAGAGATACAAAGTTGAATAAACGCTCAACGACGGTACTGTGCTGGTCCTAGGCTAGACCGTGCTAGAGATGCGAGCCTAGAAGACTAACAAAATCACGGCGCTGCACGTAAACAAGGGAAAAGCACACTGGAATTTTTTTTGTCGCTCTGTTTTTTTTGACGCTGCTTTTTTTTGCGAAAAATCACTATAATGGCGAGTGTCTCAAAACTCTTCTCACGTCAAACTGACAGGATGGGCACGAAATTTTTTGACAATTTTTTCCAGAAATCAGGGCAGCGACGACGAAAAAGTGCGACAAAAAATCACTATGATGGCGAATGTCTCAAAACACTCCTGGGAACCTAAAAATAGGACAGGGAAAAAATATTTTCGGTCGTCGAAATTTTGGCCTAAAAACTGCCCGGGGGTCGCCGAATTTTTTTTTCCCGAAACCTACTCAGGCAAGGAAACACGAATCGGAAATTAGATGGATCTAGGAAACAAACCTAATACGAAAAGAACTCGGATTGGTGGTGGATATATGGTGGTAGGATATGGCAGCGGTGCTGGTATATGATAGCGATGGTGGTATATGGATAAGGATCGGTGGTATATGGTAGCGTTGGTGGGATATGGCAGCAGTGGTGGTATATGGTAGTGGTGGTATAAGGCAGCGTTGGTTGGATATGGCAGCGGTGGTGGTATATGGCAACAACGATGAAGATGGTGCAGCGGCGGCATGACAAACTGTGACAGAACTCGAAACTCTAAAGGACTAGACGCTAAGACCAGCAACTAGACACGATGATGCAACCGCAAATTCAACAAAGTAAAACCCTAAAAAGATTATGCAAAGGCTCAGATTGGTTCAGATATGATGAACTAACCTTAATTTTTTTGGTATTTTTTGTGGACTGTAGGTATGAAGAACCGACTCGATCTAAACTACGAAAAACTGTAAAATCTCACCGAGCAACCTGGAAATCTGATACCACTTGATAGAGGCAAAGGTGTCCCATCTTTTGATGAGATGATGAATATCGCTTTGGTGGAAGTCGACTTTGACGATCCGACTAAGAACGTGCGAGGACGCCGTGCCTTAGAAATCGCTAAACCAACTCCGAGAGGTTATTGACCACGCCGGAGCATGATCAACCTGACCATGAGGGTCTGTTTCCTGTGAGCAAACGAAGAACAAGCAAGAAACTGAGATTGCAATCTGGATATTGCGAATATAAGATGAAAGCTTTATTGATCAAGGTGGGGTTCTGTGACGCCTTTGTCTGGTCGTTGAACACAAACAAAGTACGCGAAGTTGCATCTATGGCGAACTTTTAATCTAAACAAAACCCAAAGTCTAAATGGTGCCCTAAGGGCTGTATATATGGAGGAAGGGGGGGGGGATTTCGTGGCCCTTGGTGGAGGGGTTCGAAATCAACCCTATCTCTTGTTTCCCCACACATACGGACTCTAAAAATAGCCTATACTTATGTATTTCGAAATTACATGGGCCTAGCCCAATAATAAGGTGATGCAGCACCTAGAATAGCCTCGGGACGAAATTTATGAAGTTGCATCTTGTATATTTCGTCCAAGGCTTCATGCACCCATTATGGTGGCTTCAAAGTCCTGAAATCATCACTTGTAACTCTGTTCTTGTTCCCCTTGCGCATGCCATCATCTCCATGCTTGTTCTTGCTCCAATGTTCATCCTTCTCCAAGCTAGGCCCTTCATTTGTAAGCAAAACAAATGTATCCAATTTAGGCAGCATCATATTCTCATGAACATTAGAATCATTACCAAGAAACGAAAGTACCTGATAATTTAATTGTCGTGCGCGAGCTCTAGTAATTGGTCCAGTATATGTAGCAGTAGGGGCTGTGGGTGTAACAATGGTATTGATGTCCTCATCAAAAACTATCTGTTACCTACAATTTCAGTGCTTGCAGAGAATAACTTACTGAAAACCGCTTGTCATTTTCTTCTGCTCCTCATTGGGTTCGACACTCTTACTTATTGAAAGGACTAGGATAGATCCCCTGCACTTGTGGGTCATCAAGACTCTTTTCTGGAGCCGTTGCCGGGGAGTGAAGCGCCTTTGGTGAGTGGAACTTGGTAAGGAAACATTTATATAGTGTGCTGAAATTTACTGTCACTGTTACTATGGAAACTAATCATTTGAGGGTCTTGTTCGGGGTATCTTCACCCTGACCATTAGAGCAAAGAGTTGCTCCTCAACCTACTGAAAATGTTTACTTTGAAATTCCTTCGGGTATGATAGAGAAACTGCTAGCTAATCCCTTTGCAGGAGATGGAACATTGCATCCTGATTTACACCTGTCGGTGGGAAACGACACCTATGGGATCACGGGAATCCCTACTACGGTTGCGGGGCACGGGGTTGTTAGAAGAGCAGGATTAGTAGTTGACACGGTGATGAGGACATCAATACCATTGTTACACCCACAGCCCCTACTACTACATATACGGGACCAATTACTAGAGCTCGCGCACGCCAATTAAATTATCAGGTACTTTCGTTTCTTGGTAATGATTCTAATATTCATGAGAATATGATGCTGCCTAAATTGGATACATTTGTTTTGCTTACAAATGAAGGGCCTAGCTTGGAGAAGGATGAACATTGGAGCAAGAACAAGCATGGAGATGATGCCATGTGCAAGGGGAACAAGAACGGAGTTACAAGTGATGATTTCAGGACTTTGAAGCCACCATAATGGGTGCATGAAGCCATGGACGAAATATACAAGATGCCACTTCATAAATTTCGTCCCGAGGCTATTATAGGTGCTGCGTCACCTTTTTATTGGGCCAGGCCCATGTAATTTCGAAATACATAAGTATAGGCTATTTTTAGAGTCCGTATGTGTGGGGAAACAAGAGATAGGGTTGATTTCGGACCCCTCCACCAAGGGCCACGAAATTCCCCCTCTCTTCCTCCATATATACAGCCCTTAGGGCACCGTTTAGACTTTGGGTTTTGTTAGATTAAAAGTTCGCCATAGCTGCAACTTCGCGTACTTCGTTTGTGTTCAACGACCAGACAAAGGCGTCACAGAACCCCACCTTGATCAATAAAGCTTTCATCTTATATTCGCAATATCCAGATTGCAATCTTAGTTTCTTGCTTGTTCTTCGTTTGCTCGCAGGAAACAGACCCTCGTGGTCAGGTTGATCGTGCTCCGGCGTGGTCAATAACCTCTCGGAGTTGGTTTAGCGATTGCTAAGGCGCGACGTCCTCGCACGTTCGTAGTCGGATCGTCAAAGTCGACTTCCACCAAAGCGAAATCCACCATCTCATCGAAAGACGGGACACCTTTGCCTCTATCACTACATGTCAAAAAGCTAAGTCACGACTCAATCCTCATGGTTTATATATGCCTTTGCCTGTACCTAGTGTTCCTTGGGAGGATATATCTATGGACTTTGTTTTAGGTTTACCTCGAACAAAGAAGGGGAGGGATAGCATATTTGTTGTCGTGGATAGATTCTCGAAAATGGCACACTTTATACCATGTCATAAAAGCGATGATGCTGTTAATGTTGCTGATTTGTTCTTTCGTGAAATTATTCGCTTGCATCGTGTGCCAAATACTATTGTTTCAGATCGTGATACTAAATTTCTTAGCCACTTTTGGAGATGTTTATGGGCTAAGTTGGGGACTAAACTGCTTTTTAGTACTACTTGTCACCCCCAAACTGATGGACAAACTGAAGTAGTCAATAGAACGTTGTCTACTATGCTTAGGGCTGTTTTGAAGAATAATAAGAAAATGTGGGAGGAATGCTTGCCTCATATTGAATTTGCTTATAATCGTTCATTGCATTCTACTACTAAGATGTGCCCTTTTGAAGTTGTGTATGGTTTCCTACCTCGTGCACCTATTGATTTGTTGCCTCTTCCATCTTCGGAGAAGGTTAATTTTGATGCTAAACAACGTGCTGAATTGATTTTAAAAATGCATGAGTTAACTAAGGAAAACATTTAGCGCATGAATGCTAAATATAAACTTGCTGGAGATAAGGGTAGAAAACATGTTGTGTTTGCACCTGGAGATCTTGTTTGGTTACATTTGCGTAAGGATAGATTTCCTGATTTGCGCAAATCAAAGTTAATGCCACGTGCTGATGGTCCCTTTAAGGTGTTAGAGAAAATAAATGATAATGCATATAAACTTGAGCTGCCTGCAGATTTTGGGGTTAGTCCCACTTTTAACATTGCAGATTTGAAGCCTTATTTGGGTGAGGAAGATGAACTTCCGTCGAGGACGACTTCATTTCAAGAAGGGGAGGATGATGAGGACATCAATACAATTGTTACACCCACAGCCCCTGCTGCTATACATACTGGACCAATTACTAGAGCTCGTGCACGCCAACTAAATTACCAGGGCCTAGCTTGGAGAAGGATGAACATTGGAGCAAGAACAAGCATGGAGATGATGGCATGCGCAAGGGGAACAATAACGGAGTTACAAGTGATGATTTCAGGACTTTGAAGCCACCATAATGGGTGCATGAAGCCTTGGACGAAATATACAAGATGCCACTTCATAAATTTCGTCCCGAGGCTATTTTAGGTGCTGCGTCACCTTATTATTGGGCCAGGCCCATGTAATTTCGAAATACATAAGTATAGGCTATTTTTAGAGTCCGTATGTGTGGGGAAACAAGAGATAGGGTTGATTTCGGACCCCTCCACCAAGGGCCACGAAATTCCCCCCTCTTCCTCCATATATACAGCCCTTAGGGCATCGTTTAGACTTTGGGTTTTGTTTAGATTAAAAGTTCGCCATAGCTGCAACTTTGCGTACTTCGTTTGTGTTCAACGACCAGACAAAGGCGTCACAGAACCCCACCTTGATCAATAAAGCTTTCATCTTATATTCGCAATATCCAGATTGCAATCTCAGTTTCTTGCTTGTTCTTCGTTTGCTCGCAGGAAACAGACCCTCGTGGTCAGGTTGATCGTGCTCCGGCGTGGTCAATAACCTCTCGGAGTTGGTTTAGCGATTGCTAAGGCGCGACGTCCTCGCACGTTCGTAGTCGGATCGTCAAAGTCGACTGCCACCAAAGCGATATCCATCATCTCATCGAAAGACGGGACACCTTTGCCTCTATCAAGTGGTATCAGATTTCCAGGTTGCTCGGTGAGATTTTATAGTTTTTCGTAGTTTAGATCGAGTCTGTTCTTCATACCTATAGTCCACGAAAAAGCCACAAAAAAATTTAGGGTTAGTTCATCATATCCGAACCAATCTGAGCCTTTGCATAATATTTTTAGGGTTTTGCTTTGTTGAATTTGCGGTTGCATCGTCGTGTCTAGTTGCTGGTCTTAGAGTCTAGTCTTTTAGAGTTTCGAGTTCTGGTCATAAGTTGTCACGCCGCCGCCGCACCATCATCATCACCCCTGCCATCTACCACCACCGCTTATCCACCACCGCTTCGAATCCGTATCCATATACCACCACAGCTGTCATATACTACCACCGCTGCCATCTACCACCATATATCCACCACCAATCCGAGTTCTTGTCATCTTAGGTTTGTTTTCGACATCCATCTAGATTCCGTTTCGTGTTTCCTTGCCGGAGTAGGTTTCGGAAAAAAAAAGAGTTGGGAAACCACGCTCCGTTTAGGCCCAAAATTTTTCGAAAACGCATTTTTCGAAAAAATTTCTGCCTATCCTATTTTTAGGTGTTTCTGAGTGTTTTGAGACAGGTGCCATTATAGGAAGTTTTTTTTGACCCGTTTCCAGTTTTTGGGTCTAGGCAGTCAAAAAAAAATTTGGTCGAAAAAATTTCGTGCCCATCCTGTCAGTTTGAGTTAGGAAGAGTTTTGAGACACTCGCCATTATAGTGATTTTTCGCAAAAAAAAGCAGCCAAAAAAAAGAGCGCAAAAAAAAAGAGCGAAAAAAAATTCCAGAGTGTGCTTTTCCCTTGTTTACGTGCCGCGCCGTGATTTTGTTGGTGTTCTAGGCTCGCGTCTCTAGCACAGTCTAGCCTAGGACCAACACAGTATCGTCGTTGAGCGTTTATTCAACGTTGCATCTCTGAATTGATTATTGCTGACCCTTTTTGCTACCATATTATAAGCCTTCCCAGCTCCACATACATCTACGTCGTGCGTTTGACTCTCCCGGGTAATCGCTCTATCCAAGCTTTGAGAGTTTTGACTACAACGGTTGCCGATCACCGCCTGTTGCTGGGTAAGAACTGGTAAGAATTTGAGTTTTGCTTGACGGATTTGTGACACCCACCACCACCACTTGTTCGTAGTCTGTAGGGTCACATTCTTGTGTGTTTCTATTGCTGCTAACCATGCTAGGATCACAAGCCGACGAGATTGACTGGGAGAATTTATCGAACAAGGAGCTCCATGATAAGTTTCAGCAAATGATGACTGAACAGGTGCAAGATGTGCTGAACAATTTTGAAGAGGCCATGGAGAAGATCACTGGCCTTGAGAAGACGTTCGAAACAAAGCTCGATAACAAGTTTAATGAATTGCTCGCGCGTCTTCCACCACCACCACCCGCAGCACCTAACGCACCTCTCCAACAACAACAACAACAACGACTACCTCCACGTCGCGAAACAGACCTCCGCCGAGCAAGCCGTGTTCCTCTTGCGTTCGGCCAAACTGTTGGTGCTGCTGTTGATACTTCTGTGGCTCCTGCTGCTGATGCGGAGGAGGATGATTATGTGGGAGATTATGAGGATGAGGTTGATCAAAATCAGCACTACGTGCAGCCACCTGTACCACCACCAGCAGGTCGACCTCAGGTATATATTCGTAATGGTAGGCCTGCACCACCACCTCAGGTACGAGATGATGTCCATATTCCTAAACTGAAATTGAATATTCCACCATTTGAGGGTAGATATGTTCCTGATATATATCTTACTTGGGAGTTAGAAACTGAACAACGATTTACATGTTTACAATATCCTGAGGAGAGACGAGTTGCTGCTGCTGTTTGTGCTTTCACTAGTTTTGCATGTGTATGGTGGTCTGAACATTGTAGATTATATCCTATTCCAACTACTTGGGCTGCTTTGAAAACTGCTATGCGTACGCGTTGGGTTCCACCATATTATCAACGTGAATTGCTTCAAAAATTACAGCGTTTAAGACAAGGGAAAAATTCTGTAGAAGAATATTATCAGGAATTACAAACTGGCATGATTAGATGTGGTATTGTTGAGGAGAATGAAGCTATGCTTGCATGTTTTCTGGGTGGTTTAAATAGAGAGATTCAGACCATTCTAGACTATAAGGAGTATACTAATATCACTCGTTTATTCCATCTTGCTTGTAAAGCTGAACGTGAAGTGCAGGATCGACAAGCATTGGGGCGAACTAACTTTTCTGCAGGCCGACCTTCATCATGGACACCACGTGCATCTTCTACTTCAACTGCACCAGCACCTCCATCCGGTGCCACCTCCAGCCGTGATACAAGAAAACAGGCACAACCACCATTATCTGCCAAGAGCGCACCTGCGGGGCCTGCACAGCGTTCTTCTTCTTCCATGGCATCAACAGGGCACACAAGTGATATTATTTGTCGTCGTTGTAAGGGAGGAGGTCATTATGCGAGAGAATGCAAATCTCTGCTTGTGATGATTGCTACCGCGGATGGTGGATATGAGTCCGCTAGTGACTATGATGAGGAGACTTTGGTTCTTATTACACGTGAAGAACATGGTGGAGATGATTCTGATCATGAGACGCAATACATGGCTCCTGAAGATGCTGACAGGTATGAATGTTTAGTTGCTCAACGTGTTTTGAGTGTGCAGGTCACACAAGCTGAGAAAAATCAGAGGCACAATTTGTTCCATACCAAGGGAGTTGTGAAGGCGTTCTGTGCGCGTCATCATAGACGGAGGGAGCTGCAACAACTTGGCTAGCATGGAGATGGTGGAGAAGCTTTCTCTCACCACAAGACCACATCCACATCCTTACTACATCCAATGGTTCAACAACAGCGGCAAGGTTAAGGTAACACGTACTGTTCGTGTGCATTTTAGTATCTCTACATATGCTGATTATGTTGATTGTGTTGTGGTACCTATGCAAGCATGTTCCTTATTACTTGGTAGACCATGGCAATTTGATAAAAATTCTGTACACCATGGTAGAAACAATCACTATACTCTTGTTCATAAGGATAAAAATATTACTTTGCTTCCTATGACTCCTGATTCCATTTTGAAAGATGATATTAATAGAGCTAATAAAGCAAAACAGGAGACGAATAAGAGTGAAAATCAGATTGTGGCAAAAGAATTTGAGCAACAAATGAAGCCTAATAATAAACCATCTAGTGTTGCTTTTGAAATTAAATTGAAAAGTGCATGTTTATTTGCCACCAAATCTGATATTGATGAGCTAGATTTCAGCAAATCTGTTTGCTATGCTTTTGTGTGCAAAGAGGCATTATTTTCATTCGAGGACGTGCCTTCCTCTTTGCCTCCTGCTGTCACTAACATTTTGCAGGAGTTCGCTGACGTTTTTCCACAAGACGTGCCACCGGGATTACCGCCTATTCGAGGGATTGAGCATCAGATTGACTTAATTCCTAGTGCTTCACTGCCAAACCGTGCACCATACCGTACCAATCCAGAGGAGACGAAGGAGATTATGCGTCAAGTACAAGAGCTTCTCGACAAAGGTTATATACGCGAATCCCTTAGTCCTTGTGCTGTTCCTATTATTCTAGTGCCGAAAAAGGATGGTACATCACGTATGTGTGTTGATTGTAGAGGCATTAATAATATTACTATTCGTTATCGTCATCCTATTCCTAGGCTAGATGATATGCTTGATGAATTGAGTGGCTCTACAATATTCTCCAAAGTTGATTTGCGTAGTGGCTACCATCAAATTCGTATGAAATTGGGAGATGAATGGAAAACAGCATTCAAAACTAAGTTTGGATTATATGAGTGGTTAGTCATGCCTTTTGGGTTAACTAATGCACCTAGTACTTTCATGAGATTAATGAACGAAGTTTTACGTGCTTTCATTGGACGATTTGTGGTAGTTTACTTTGATGACATATTGATTTATAGCATATCTTTGGAAGAACATTTGGAACATTTACGTGCTGTTTTTATTGCTCTATGTGATGCACGTTTGTTTGGTAACCTTGGGAAGTGCACCTTTTGCACCGACCGAGTATCTTTTCTTGGCTATGTTGTTACTCCACAAGGAATTGAAGTTGATAAAGCCAAGATTGAAGCTATTGAGAGTTGGCCGCAACCCAAAACGGTCACACAAGTGAGGAGTTTTCTTGGCCTCGCTGGGTTCTATAGGCGTTTTGTGAGAGATTTCAGCACCATTGATGCACCTCTCAATGAGCTTACAAAGAAAGATGTGCCTTTTCTTTGGGGTACCGTACAGGAAGAAGCCTTCTCGGTATTGAAAGATAAGTTGACACATGCTCCTTTACTCCAACTTCCTGATTTTAATAAGACTTTTGAGCTTGAATGTGATGCTAGTGGAACTGGATTAGGCGGTGTGTTATTACAAGATGGCAAACCTGTTGCATACTTTTCTCAAAAATTGACTGGGCCTAGTCTGAATTATTCTACTTATGATAAAGAATTATATGCTCTTGTTCGGACTTTAGAAACATGGCAACATTATTTATGGCCCAAAGAATTTGTTATACATTCTGATCATGAATCTTTGAAACATATTAAAAGTCAAGCTAAACTGAATCGTAGACATGCTAAATGGGTTGAATTCATTGAGACTTTTCCTTATGTCATTAAACACAAGAAGGGAAAAGAAAATGTTATTGCTGATGCATTGTCTCGCCGCTATACTATGCTTTCACAACTTGACTTCAAAATATTTGGTTTGGAGACCATCAAAGATCAATATGTGCATGATGCTGATTTTAAAGATGTAATGCAGAATTGTAAAGAAGGAAGAATGTGGAACAAGTTCGTCGTTAACGATGGATTTGTGTTTCGTGCTAACAAGCATGCATTCCAGCTAGCTCCGTTCGTCTTTTGTTGTTGCAGGAGACGCATGGAGGAGGATTAATGGGACACTTTGGCGTGAAGAAGACGGAGGACGTACTTGCTACACATTTCTTTTGGCCAAAGATGAGACGGGATGTTGAGCGTTTTATTGCTCGATGCACTACATGTCAAAAAGCTAAGTCACGACTCAATCCTCATGGTTTATATATGCCTTTGCATGTACCTTGTGTTCCTTGGGAGGATATATCTATGGACTTTGTTTTAGGTTTACCTCGAACAAAGAAGGGGAGGGATAGCATATTTGTTGTCGTGGATAGATTCTCGAAAATGGCACACTTTATACCATGTCATAAAAGCGATGATGCTGTTAATGTTGCTGATTTGTTCTTTCGTGAAATTATTCGCTTGCATCGTGTGCCAAATACTATTGTTTCAGATCGTGATACTAAATTTCTTAGCCACTTTTGGAGATGTTTATGGGCTAAGTTGGGGACTAAACTGCTTTTTAGTACTACTTGTCACCCCCAAACTGATGGACAAACTGAAGTAGTCAATAGAACGTTGTCTACTATGCTTAGGGCTGTTTTGAAGAATAATAAGAAAATGTGGGAGGAATGCTTGCCTCATATTGAATTTGCTTATAATCGTTCATTGCATTCTACTACTAAGATGTGCCCTTTTGAAGTTGTGTATGGTTTCCTACCACGTGCACCTATTGATTTGTTGCCTCTTCCATCTTCGGAGAAGGTTAATTTTGATGCTAAACAACGTGCTGAATTGATTTTAAAAATGCATGAGTTAACTAAGGAAAACATTGAGCGTATGAATGCTAAATATAAACTTGCTGGAGATAAGGGTAGAAAACATGTTGTGTTTGCACCTGGAGATCTTGTTTGGTTACATTTGCGTAAGGATAGATTTCCTGATTTGTGCAAATCAAAGCTAATGCCACGTGCTGATGGTCCCTTTAAGGTGTTAGAGAAAATAAATGATAATGCATATAAACTTGAGGTGCCTGCAGATTTTGGGGTTAGTCCCACTTTTAACATTGCAGATTTGAAGCCTTATTTGGGTGAGGAAGATGAGTTTCCGTCGAGGACGACTTCGTTTCAAGAAGGGGAGGATGATGAGGACATCAATACCATTGTTACACCCACAGACCCTACTGCTACATATACGGGACCAATTACTAGAGCTCGCGCACGCCAATAAAATTATCAGGTACTTTCGTTTCTTGGTAATGATTCTAATGTTCATGAGAATATGATAATGCCTAAATTGGATACATTTGTTTTGCTTACAAATGAAGGGCCTAGCTTGGAGAAGGATGAACATTGGAGCAAGAACAAGCATGGAGATGATGCCATGCGCAAGGGGAACAAGAACGGAGTTACAAGTGATGATTTCAGGACTTTGAAGCCACCATAATGGGTGCATGAAGCCATGGACGAAATATACAAGATGCCACTTCATAAATTTCGTCCCGAGGCTATTATAGGTGCTGCGTCACCTTTTTATTGGGCCAGACCCATGTAATTTCGAAATACATAAGTATAGGCTATTCTTAGAGTCCGTATGTGTGGGGAAACAAGAGATAGGGTTGATTTCGGACCCCTCCACCAAGGGCCACGAAATTCCCCCTCTCTTCCTCCATATATACAGCCCTTAGGGCACCGTTTAGACTTTGGGTTTTGTTTAGATTAAAAGTTCGCCATAGCTGCAACTTCGCGTACTTCGTTTGTGTTCAACGACCAGACAAAGGCGTCACAGAACCCCACCTTGATCAATAAAGCTTTCATCTTATATTCGCAATATCCAGATTGCAATCTCAGTTTCTTGCTTGTTCTTCGTTTGCTCGCAGGAAACAGACCCTCGTGGTCAGGTTGATCATGCCCCGGCGTGGTCAATAACCTCTCGGAGTTGGTTTAGCGATTGCTAAGGCGCGACCTCCTCGCACGTTCATAGTCGGATCGTCAAAGTCGACTGCCACCAAAGCGATATCCATCATCTCATCGAAAGACGGGACACCTTTGCCTCTATCACACGGGGATCGTTTACCCAAGTTCGGGCTGCGGGGATGCGTAAAGCCCTAGTCCTGCTTGGTGGATATATTGAGTGTTCTTGAGCTCTCAAACTAGCTACGGGTGCTATGTGGTTCGGAAGAGCCGAATCCTTTTCCTGTATGCCATGGGCCTCCTTTTATAGGCGAAAGGGGCTGCCACAGTGGCACACAGGAGGTGGAAAGGCCTACAATGTTGCGAGCTTATCACCTGTATTATAGGACAAGATGCATTTAATGCATGGCTTAGGTGTCCCTCACTTTATCGGGGACGGGAGCGAGGCCCGTCCCGTCCGTCGCCGCTCCTCCTCGCTTTGACACGCGCCCTGGCCAGTGATACATGTGGTGCCATGTAGGCAGGCAAGCAGCTGAGGTGGCGCGGTGGTGGAGCCTCCACGAAGATCTGCATGCCGCCATGCAGGTGCATGCTGAGCTGGCCTAGAAGTTGCATGTTGCCACGCAGGTGCCTGCCCAGCTGGTTGGGCTGGCAGCTGCATGCGTACGGCAGTGGGAAGTTGGTTGGTGCGGGCCTGGCAGTGGCCCTATCGTTGCCTCTAGCAAGGGTCTTGCCAGGTGGCCCGGCAAGGGTCTTGCCGTTTGCCCGGCAAGGGTCCTGTCGTGGCGCGCTGGCGTCCCCGGCAAGGGTCTCGCAGGGGGTCTTGTGGATTCCTTCGGTAAGGATCTTGGTGAGGATTATTTCTTTCCAATCTTCATCTGATCTTGAGCATTCTATGTCTTCACAAAGATTTGCATGCCACCATAGAGGTGCCTCCCGAGCCTTTTTGTCCAATCATGGTTGCTGGCGTTGGAGACCGTGGCTCGAGGGTGGCCCGCTCCGCTGGTGTAGGCGAGCTGCCCCGGCAAGGGGCTTGCCGGGGCTGCGGAGGCTGCCCCCTGCAAGGGTCTTGCCGGGGTAACCTGCTTCGCCCGTCTGTGCTTTATGGCCTTGGTTCTTGATGTTGCCTTGTTCGTCTTGAGCCTCCGACTTCCCTCCTTTGCTGATGAGGACATGACTACCTTGGATATGACCAAAAATATTGCATATATGCATATTTGTCAGGTGATTTTTAGTGCAAACTATTCAATAATCTATTTATGTTATCCAGAACAAAAATACTTCACACACTTTTGTGTTTTGTCTAATTGCAGGTGTATGGGACATTTGTACAATCCACATATGAAGATCAGGAAGAAAGAGATGTTTATTTGCTGTCCAAAAAGTTCTCTCACGTCACTTTTGGCCCAAGAGAAGATAGAGTCCAAGTCTCTCACGTTCTGGTTTCAGATTCGGACTGCACAGACACACCTGATTCAAAACGCACACAAGTTTTTCATACGGACTCCGAATTGGGTGATTCTTTTTTTGTTGGAAACAAGATTTCGTGCACTTTCCAACCCAATTGGAATCACCTTCAAATTCGTCCGGAGAGTTGAGTTGTGGACGAAACAATCTGATGCTGCAGCAGAATCCGAGTCAAACTACAAGTCCAAAGGTGTTACATCACCTCCACTTGGGCCCATTGGCCTTGTACGACCTAGATTTAGTTTTAGGCTGCCTTGGGACGTCCTCCCACCTCCTTGGCCGCCACCCCTTGCTCCTATATAAGTAGATCCATCTAGTAGCTTTTCCTTGGGATTTGTTTAGTTAAAAGTTAGCCATTGCAACTTCGTGTACTTCGTTTGTGTCCAACGACCAGACCAAGACCGCTTACGGATCCCCACCATTATCAATACTTCATATATATTCGCAATATTCAGATTGCTTTATCATATTCTTGCTCGTTCTTCGATTGCTTGCAGGAATAGACCTTCGTGGTCAGGTTGATCGTGCTCCAGCGTGGTCAATAACCTCTCGGAGTTGGTTTAGCGATTGCTAAGGCGCAACGTCGTGCACGTTTGTAGTCGGATCGTCAAAGTCGTCTCCACCAAATCGATAGTTATCATCTCATCGAAAGATCGGGACACCCCCGCCTCTATCATTTGCCTTGCAATGTGTGGCGGTGGCGCGTGGCTCTGACTGCCCGCGCACAAGTAAAGGGGTCAAAAGAAGAGCCCCTACTTTTGTACACCGACAGGAGCCCCCGGGCCTGGGCCATACATAAGCGCGACACGTTGTTGGGCCAGGCCCAGAAAGGTGCGCGGGCAGGCGGGGTGGATTTTACCGCGGTAACTGTTCCGTCTGTTGTGCTTCCCCACAACCTGCGTTGAACGCGCGACGTGGGGGTCGTGCGCGCGCATGACGGAAGCATGCTGGTGTCATCCTATGGTGGACAGTAAAGAGGCGGCTTGCGTGTCTCTTCGAGACCGCAGGGCCGCTGCTCATTTACTGCCCTCACTTGGGAACCGTCGCTCCACGTGTCCCACTTCGCCTATCCCTTGCGCCACGTTCGCTGCATGCATAATGCAGAGCGAATGATAAGCGCGCGGGATATGGGAAGTCGTGCGCGTGCGTGGGTCGATTCCCACGCGCCTTCAATGGAGCGAGGAGGGTGGTCGATGGCCCCGCTTGCTGTCACTTCAACGGGCCGGATTGGCCGAGAGGGGGCGGCCGAGCCTCGCCCCTGCCCCTTTATAAAGAGGGGAGCGGGAGGAACGGTGCCTCTCAATCCTTCGCCATCTGACTCTCCCCATTCCTGCTTCCTCCTTTGTTCTACCATGGCGAGGGGGCATGGCGACGCTTCATCGGTAGTGCCGAGGGTCTCGGCTCGACAACGAATCGCCCCTCCCCAAGAGCTCATAGTGGCGGAGCCGGCCGCGAGAGGGAGGGGGAGGGGGCGAGGTTGAGGCCGTCGTGGTGCCCGAGGGAGAGGAGGACGGGGCGGTAGATCAGCCTCGCCTCCGCCAGCGGCCCCTCCTCCGATGGAGGGCCATGCCGGGGACAACCCTTGCGAATTCTTCGTTAGGCTGCGCCAGCCACCACGTCGTCGTCTTCGCCTCCCGACTCCATTTGCGCGGGAGATAGAGATGGATCCGCCACAGGCGTTGCGACTGCATATGAGGGGTTGCGGGAACAGCAGCACATGGGTCGATGTCGAGTTCCCTGCCCCTCACGTCATGTAGCTCCGCCGAGGGTGGAAGACCTTCGCTCGCATCCACAACTTGATGGAGGGGCTCACTCTCCATTTCAAACTAATGGAGGGTGGCCTGCTCTCTGTCAAGATCTTCGGGCACTTAGGGACTCGCGCGAGGTGCTGCATGGAGAGCTCTTCTGACGATGAAGATTCCTCCTCGAGCGAGAGTGGCGAGGAAGACAACGACAACGACGACGAGGGCAGCGGGCGGCAGGATGACGGGTCCGACTAGGCGTCGGGCGCCACTCCGGGCGGCACCGGCGACCCCATCATCTATGTCGCCGACTCCTTGAACTTCGCGGGGTCGTCTCCTTGGGCGGCTGGCGTTGGGAGGCTGCCGAAGAGGAAGAGGGCGGGCGACTAGGCCGTCAAGTCGGAGTACGCGGGTACCGACGCATTCATCGCGCGTATTGATGTCCTGTCGCCTCGTCTTCGAGCTCTTCCTCCGACGCCGCCATCACCATCTAGCCTTTGGACGGCCACCGAGATGTTCCCTTGGTATCTTCTGCCACCCCTAGCTTGCCTAGGCGCGCCCTTTGCCCTTCTGCTTTCTTGTTCCATTTCCTGAGGAGAGGGACAAGAAAAGGATTACGGGCATCTTATCTCTTTTTAGTCTTGTAAGCCTTCGGGCCTTTGTTAACTTTAGAACTTGTAATTCCCTTGCTCATATTTTTCATTTCACATGAACTGTACTTGTACGGGATGTTTTTTTAATGAAAAAGGGATGTTTGCTGGGTTTTTCATTCACGGGCGGAACCCACGACAAGGAGTGAATCCTCGTTATTTGAGACAAACGTTTTTCGCCAGGCAACATGCCTTGCCGTCTCCCCACTTCGCTCAACCTTTCTCACGCCCTTGGCGGAGGCAGGGATGAGGTGCGCTTAGGATCCTCATTCCATCTCCTTGCTGCCGCGACTACGACCAAATTCGGCCTCAGGAGATAGTCCTGGGGTACGGAAAGAGGGGAGCACGGTAGCCAAGGGATAAAACGAGGTTTTACATACCCCAGTCCATAACGAAATGCATGATAGAGGATAGAGAACTTATCTGGTTCTGCAGCCCCCGGCGACCTTGTCTTGCCGCGGATGGATCCTTGTCCTTGCAGCCCCCCGGCAACTTTGGCTTGTCGGGGCCCGGACGCCGGTCCGTCCCCTTTCTCCCAAAGTAGCTCGGCAAGAATACTTATATGCCCTGCGAACCAAAGAAGGTAGAGAAGAACAGAGAGATGCGCACTCGACCTCTAAGCTAGGGGTTAGCCGCCGCTAAGCACTATCAACCCTAACAAGGAAGAGACTAAACCTAGCATGCATGCTATAACTTAGGGCGCCAGCGCTTTGTTTATTTATGCTCAGGGTCTGCGCCTGGCATTGTACAAAGGCTTACATGCCTTGCCGGGAAGGCTTGTACAAAAGGGTGGCTTGCCGCGAGGCTCGGCAGCCGCGCCTTATGGGTAAAACTTGCGGAGATGCTCGATGTTCCAGGAGTTGCTCACTAGAACGGCATCTTCGATCTCCAGCCGGACTACGCCGGGCCTGGTGACTCGTGTTACCCGATAAGGGCCTTCCCACTACGACATCAACTTGTTGGAATTTTTGGCCGACCGAACATGCCGAAGAACAAGGTCGCCTTCCTTGATAGAGGCAAAGGTGTCCCGTCTTTCGATGAGATGGTGGATTTCGCTTTGGTGGAAGTCGACTTTGACGATCCGACTACGAACGTGCGAGGACGTCGCGCCTTAGCAATCGCTAAACCAACTCCGAGAGGTTATTGACCACGCCGGAGCACGATCAACCTGACCACGAGGGTCTGTTTCCTGCGAGCAAACGAAGAACAAGCAAGAAACTAAGATTGCAATCTGGATATTGCGAATATAAGATGAAAGCTTTATTGATCAAGGTGGGGTTCTGTGACGCCTTTGTCTGGTCGTTGAACACAAACGAAGTACGCGAAGTTGCAGCTATGGCGAACTTTTAATCTAAACAAAACCCAAAGTCTAAACGATGCCCTAAGGGCTGTATATATGGAGGAAGAGGGGGGGGGGAATTTCGTGGCCCTTGGTGGAGGGGTCCGAAATCAAGCCTATCTCTTGTTTCCCCACACATACGGACTCTAAAAATAGCCTATACTTATGTATTTCGAAATTACATGGGCCTGGCCCAATAATAAGGTGACGCAGCACCTAAAATAGCCTCGGGACGAAATTTATGAAGTGGCATCTTGTATATTTCGTCCAAGGCTTCATGCACCCATTATGGTGGCTTCAAAGTCCTGAAATCATCACTTGTAACTCCGTTATTGTTCCCCTTGCGCATGCCATCATCTCCATGCTTGTTCTTGCTCCAATGTTCATCCTTCTCCAAGCTAGGCCCTTCATTTGTAAGCAAAACAAATGTATCCAATTTAGGCAGCATCATATTCTCATGAACATTAGAATCATTACCAAGAAACGAAAGTACCTGGTAATTTAGTTGGCGTGCACGAGCTCTAGTAATTGGTCCAGTATGTATAGCAGCAGGGCCTGTGGGTGTAACAATTGTATTGATGTCCTCATCATCCTCCCCTTCTTGAAATGAAGTCGTCCTCGACGGAAGTTCATCTTCCTCACCCAAATAAGGCTTCAAATCTGCAATGTTAAAAGTGGGACTAACCCCAAAATCGGCAGGCAGCTCAAGTTTATATGCATTATCATTTATTTTCTCTAACACCTTAAAGGGACCATCAGCACGTGGCATTAATTTTGATTTGCGCAAATCAGGAAATCTATCCTTACGCAAATGTAACCAAACAAGATCTCCAGGTGCAAACACAACATGTTTTCTACCCTTATCTCCAGCAAGTTTATATTTAGCATTCATGCGCTCAATGTTTTCCTTAGTTAACTCATGCATTTTTAAAATCAATTCAGCACGTTGTTTAGCATCAAAATTAACCTTCTCCGAAGATGGAAGAGGCAACAAATCAATAGGTGCACGAGGTAGGAAACCATACACAACTTCAAAAGGGCACATCTTAGTAGTAGAATGCAATGAACGATTATAAGCAAATTCAATATGAGGCAAGCATTCCTCCCACATTTTCTTATTATTCTTCAAAACAGCCCTAAGCATAGTAGACAACGTTCTATTGACTACTTCAGTTTGTCCATCAGTTTGGGGGTGACAAGTAGTACTAAAAAGCAGTTTAGTCCCCAACTTAGCCCATAAACATCTCCAAAAGTGGCTAAGAAATTTAGTATCACGATCTGAAACAATAGTATTTGGCACACGATGCAAGCGAATAATTTCACGAAAGAACAAATCAGCAACATTAACAGCATCATCGCTTTTATGACATGGTATAAAGTGTGCCATTTTCGAGAATCTATCCACGACAACAAATATGCTATCCCTCCCCTTCTTTGTTCGAGGTAAACCTAAAACAAAGTCCATAGATATATCCTCCCAAGGAACACTAGGTACAGGCAAAGGCATATATAAACCATGAGGATTGAGTCGTGACTTAGCTTTTTGACATGTAGTGCAGCGAGCAATAAAACGCTCAACATCCCGTCTCATCTTTGGCCAAAAGAAATGTGTAGCAAGTACGTTCTCCGTCTTCTTCACGCCAAAGTGTCCCATTAATCCTCCTCCATGCGCCTCCTGCAACAACAAAAGACGAACGGAGCTAGCTGGAATGCATAGCTTGTTAGCACGAAACACAAATCCATCGTTAACGATGAACTTGTTCCACATTCTTCCTTCTTTACAATTCTGCATTACATCTTTAAAATCAGCATCATGCACATATTGATCCTTGATGGTCTCCAAACCAAATATTTTGAAGTCAAGTTGTGAAAGCATAGTATAGCGACGAGACAATGCATCATCAATAACATTTTCTTTTCCCTTCTTGTGTTTAATGACATAAGGGAAAGTCTCAATGAATTCAACCCATTTAGCATGTCTACGATTCAGTTTAGCTTGACTTTTAATATGTTTCAAAGATTCATGATCAGAATGTATAACAAATTCTTTGGGCCATAAATAATGTTGCCATGTTTCTAAAGTCCGAACAAGAGCATATAATTCTTTATCATAAGTAGAATAATTCAGACTAGGCCCACTCAATTTTTCAGAAAAGTATGCAACAGGTTTGCCATCTTGTAATAACACACCTCCTAATCCAATTCCACTAGCATCACATTCAAGCTCAAAAGTCTTATTAAAATCAGGAAGTTGGAGTAAAGGAGCATGTGTCAACTTATCTTTCAATACGGAGGAGGCTTCTTCCTGTGCGGTACCCCAAAGAAAAGGCACATCTTTCTTTGTAAGCTCATTGAGAGGTGCAGCAATGGTGCTGAAATCTCTCACAAAACGCCTATAGAATCCAGCGAGGCCAAGAAAACTCCTCACGTGTGTGACCGTTTTGGGCTGCGGCCAACTCTCAATAGCTTCAATCTTGGCTTTATCAACTTCAATTCCCTGTGGAGTAACAACATAGCCAAGAAAAGATACTCGGTCGGTGCAAAAGGTGCACCTCCCAAGGTTACCAAACAAACGTGCATCACGTAGAGCAATAAAACAGCACGTAAATGTTCCAAATGTTCTTCCAAAGATCTGCTATAAATCAATATGTCATCAAAGTAAACTACCACAAATCGTCCAATGAAAGCACGTAAAACTTCGTTCATTAATCTCATGAAAGTACTAGGTGCATTAGTTAACCCAAAAGGCATGACTAACCACTCATATAATCCAAACTTAGTTTTAAATGTTGTTTTCCATTCATCTCCCAATTTCATACGAATTTGATGGTAGCCACTACGCAAATCAACTTTGGAGAATATTGTAGAGCCACTCAATTCATCAAGCATATCATCTAGCCTAGGAATAGGATGACGATAACGAATAGTAATATTATTAATGCCTCTACAATCAACACACATACGTGATGTACCATCCTTTTTCGGCACTAGAATAATAGGAACAGCACAAGGACAAAGGGATTCGCGTATATAACCTTTGTCGAGAAGCTCTTGTACTTGACGCATAATCTCCTTCGTCTCCTCTGGATTGGTACGGTATGGTGCACGGTTTGGCAGTGAAGCACCGGGAATTAAGTCAATCTGATGCTCAATCCCTCGAATAGGCGGTAATTCCGGTGGCACGTCTTGTGGAAAGACGTCAGCGAACTCCTGCAAAATGTTAGTGACAGCAGGAGGCAAAGAGGAAGGCACGTCCTCGAATGAAAATAATGCCTCTTTGCACACAAAAGCATAGCAAACAGATTTGCTGAAATCTAGCTCATCAATATCAGATTTGGTGGCAAATAAACATGCACTTTTCAATTTAATTTCAGAAGCAACACTAGATGGTTTATTATTAGGCTTCATTTGTTGCTCAAATTCTTTTGCCACAATCTGATTTTCACTCTTATTCTTCTCCTGTTGTGCTTTATTAGCTCTATTAATATCATCTTTCAAAATGGAATCAGGAGTCATAGGAAGCAAAGTAATATTTTTATCCTTATGAACAAGAGTATAGTGATTGTTTCTACCATGGTGTATCACAAATCCGTCAAGCAAATCTCAAATTCTTACCAGTTCTTACCCAGCAGCAGGCGGTGATCGGCAACCGTTGTTGTCAAAAACTCTCAAAGCTTGGATAGAGCGATTACCAGGGAGAGTCAAACACACGACGTAGATGTATGTGGAGCTGGGAAGGCTTATAGTATGGTAGCAAAAAGGGTCAGCAATAATCAATTCAGAGATGCAAAGTTGAATAAACGCTCAACGACGGTACTGTGCTGGTCCTAGGCTAGACTGTGCTAGAGACGCGAGCCTAGAACACCAACAAAATCACGGCGCGGCACGTAAACAAGGGAAAAGCACACTCTGAATTTTTTTTTTCCGCTCTTTTTTTTTCCGAAACCTACTCCGGCAAGGAAACACGAATCGGAATCTAGATTGATCCCGAAAACAAACCTAATAAGCAAGGAACTCGGATTGGTGGTGGATATATGGTGGTGGTATATGGCAGCGGTGGTAGTATTTGGATATGGATCGGTGGTGGTATATGGACACGGATTGGTGGTGGTATATGGATACGGATTCGGAGCGGTGGTGGTAGATGGCAGGGGCGATGATGATGGTGCGGCGACGGTGTGACAACTTGTGAACAGAACTCGAAACTCTAAAAGACTAGACGCTAAGACCAGCAACTGAACACGACGATGCAACCGCAAATTCAACAAAGCAAATACAGAAAAGATAATGCAAGGCTCAGATTGGTTTGGATGGGATGAACTAACCCTAATTTTTTTTTGGCTTTTTCGTGGACTATAGGTATGAAGAACAGACTCGATCTAAACTACGAAAAACTGTAAAATCTCACCGAGCAACCTGGAAATCTGATACCACTTGATAGAGGCAAAGGTGTCCCGTCTTTCGATGAGATGGTGGATTTCGCTTTGGTGGAAGTCGACTTTGACGATCCGACTACGAACGTGCGAGGACGTCGCGCCTTAGCAATCGCTAAACCAACTCCGAGAGGTTATTGACCACGCCGGAGCACGATCAACCTGACCACGAGGGTCTGTTTCCTGCGAGCAAACGAAGAACAAGCAAGAAACTAAGATTGCAATCTGGATATTGTGAATATAAGATGAAAGCTTTATTGATCAAGGTGGGGTTCTGTGACGCCTTTGTCTGGTCGTTGAACACAAACGAAGTACGCGAAGTTGCAGCTATGGCGAACTTTTAATCTAAACAAAACCCAAAGTCTAAACGATGCCCTAAGGGCTGTATATATGGAGGAAGAGGGGGGTAATTTCGTGGCCCTTGGTGGAGGAGTCCGAAATCAACCCTATCTCTTGTTTCCCCACACATACGGACTCTAAAAATAGCCTATACTTATGTGTTTCGAAATTACATGGGCCTGGCCCAATAATAAGGTGACGCAGCACCTAAAATAGCCTCGGGACGAAATTTATGAAGTGGCATCTTGTATATTTCGTCCAAGGCTTCATGCACCCATTATGGTGGCTTCAAAGTCCTGAAATCATCACTTGTAACTCCGTTCTTGTTCCCCTTGCGCATGCCATCATCTCCATGCTTGTTCTTGCTCCAATGTTCATCCTTCTCCAAGCTAGGCCCTTCATTTGTAAGCAAAACAAATGTATCCAATTTAGGCAGCATCATATTCTCATGAACATTAGAATCATTACCAAGAAACGAAAGTACCTGGTAATTTAGTCTGCGTGCACGAGCTCTAGTAATTGGTCCAGTATGTATAGCAGCAGGGGCTATGGGTGTAACAATTGTATTGATGTCCTCATCATCCTCCCCTTCTTGAAATGAAGTCGTCCTCGACGGAAGTCCATCTTCCTCACCCAAATAAGGCTTCAAATCTGCAATGTTAAAAGTGGGACTAACCCCAAAATCTGCATGCAGCTCAAGTTTATATGCATTATCATTTATTTTCTCTAACACCTTAAAGGGACCATCAGCACGTGGCATTAGCTTTGATTTGCGCAAATCAGGAAATCTATCCTTACGCAAATGTAACCAAACAAGATCTCCAGGTGCAAACACAACATGTTTTCTACCCTTATCTCCAGCAAGTTTATATTTAGCATTCATACGCTCAATGTTTTCCTTAGTTAACTCATGCATTTTTAAAATCAATTCAGCACGTTGTTTAGCATCAAAATTAACCTTCTCCGAAGATGGAAGAGGCAACAAATCAATAGGTGCACGAGGTAGGAAACCATACACAACTTCAAAAGGGCACATCTTAGTAGTAGAATGCAATGAACGATTATAAGCAAATTCAATATGAGGCAAGCATTCCTCCCACATTTTCTTATTATTCTTCAAACCAGCCCTAAGCATAGTAGACAACGTTCTATTGACTACTTCAGTTTGTCCATCAGTTTGGGGGTGACAAGTAGTACTAAAAAGCAGTTTAGTCCCCAACTTAGCCCATAAACATCTCCAAAAGTGGCTAAGAAATTTAGTATCACGATCTGAAACAATAGTATTTGGCACACCATGCAAGCGAATAATTTCACGAAAGAACAAATCAGCAACATTAACAGCATCATCGCTTTTATGACATGGTATAAAGTGTGCCATTTTCGAGAATCTATCCACGACAACAAATATGCTATCCCTCCACTTCTTTGTTCGAGGTAAACCTAAAACAAAGTCCATAGATATATCCTCCCAAGGAACACTAGGTACAGGCAAAGGCATATATAAACCATGAGGATTGAGTCGTGACTTAGCTTTTTGACATGTAGTGCAGCGAGCAATAAAACGCTCAACATCCCGTCTCATCTTTGGCCAAAAGAAATGTGTAGCAAGTACGTCCTCCGTCTTCTTCACGCCAAAGTGTCCCATTAATCCTCCTCCATGCGCCTCCTGCAACAACAAAAGACGAATGGAGCTAGCTGGAATGCATAGCTTGTTAGCACGAAACACAAATCCATCGTTAACAACAAACTTGTTCCACATTCTTCCTTCTTTACAATTTTGCATTACATCTTTAAAATCAGCATCATGCACATATTGATCTTTGATGGTCTCCAAACCAAATATTTTGAAGTCAAGTTGTGAAAGCATAGTATAGCGACGAGACAATGCATCAGCAATAACATTTTCTTTTCCCTTCTTGTGTTTAATGACATAAGGGAAAGTCTCAATGAATTCAACCCATTTAGCATGTCTACAATTCAGTTTAGCTTGACTTTTAATATGTTTCAAAGATTCATGATCAGAATGTATAACAAATTCTTTGGGCCATAAATAATGTTGCCATGTTTCTAAAGTCCGAACAAGAGCATATAATTCTTTATCATAAGTAGAATAATTCAGACTAGGCCCACTCAATTTTTCAGAAAAGTATGCAACAGGTTTGCCATCTTGTAATAACACACCTCCTAATCCAATTCCACTAGCATCACATTCAAGCTCAAAAGTCTTATTAAAATCAGGAAGTTGGAGTAAAGGAGCATGTGTTAACTTATCTTTCAATACCGTGAAGGCTTCTTCCTGTGCGGTACCCCAAACAAAAGGCACATCCTTCTTTGTAAGCTCGTTGAGAGGTGCAGCAATGGTGCTGAAATGACAACTTATGACCAGAACTCGAAACTCTAAAAGACTAGACTCTAAGACCAGCAACTAGACACGACGATGCAACCGCAAATTCAACAAAGCAAAACCCTAAAAAGATTATGCAAAGGCTCAGATTGGTTCGGATATGATGAACTAACCCTAATTTTTTTTGTGGCTTTTTCGTGGACTATAGGTATGAAGAACAGACTCGATCTAAACTACGAAAAACTGTAAAATCTCACCGAGCAACCTGGAAATCTGATACCACTTGATAGAGGCAAAGGTGTCCCGTCTTTCGATGAGATGGTGGATTTCGCTTTGGTGGAAGTCGACTTTGACATCAATACCATTGTTACACCCACAGCCCCTACTGCTACATATATTGGACCAATTACTAGAGCTCGCGCACGCCAATTAAATTATCAGGTACTTTCGTTTCTTGGTAATGATTCTAATGTTCATGAGAATAGGATGCTGCCTAAATTGGATACATTTGTTTTGCTTACAAATGAAGGGCCTAGCTTGGATAAGGATGAACATTGGATCAAGAACAAGCATGGAGATGATGCCATGCGCAACGGGGACAAGAACGGAGTTACAAGTGATGATTTCAGGACTTTGAAGCCACCATAATGGGTACATGAAGCCTTGGACGAAATATACAAGATGCCACTTCATAAATTTCGTCTCAAGGCTATTCTAGGTGCTCCGTCACCTTATTATTGGGCCAGGCCCTTGTAATTTCGAAATACATAAGTATAAGCTATTTTTAGAGTCCGTATGTGTGGGGAAACAAGAGATAGGGTTGATTTCGGACCCCTCCACCAAGGGCCACGAAATTCCCCCCCCCCCTCCTCTTCCTCCATTTATACAGCCCTTAGGGCACCGTTTAGACTTTGGGTTTTGTTTAGATTAAAAGTTCGTCATAGCTACAACTTCGCGTACTTTGTTTGTGTTCACGACCAGACAAAGGCGTCACAGAACCCGACCTTGATCAATAAAGCTTTCATCTTATATTCGCAATATCCAGATTGCAATCTTAGTTTCTTGCTTGTTCTTCGTTTGCTCGTAGGAAACAGACCCTCGTGGTCAGGTTGATCATGCTCCGGCGTGGTCAATAACCTCTCGGAGTTGGTTTAGCGATTGCTAAGGCGCGACGTCCTCGCACGTTCGTAGTCGGATCGTCAAAGTCGATTTCCACCAAAGCGAAATCCATCATCTCATCAAAAGACGGGACACCTTTGCCTCTATCACAAGGTCCCTTGACCCTATGTGGGAGCCACATATGCCTCCGTGTATCTCCGCCAACAGCTTTAGTCCTTCCTCCCGGGAGATGCACTTTAATTTCAACCCATTCGGTCTTTTTCTGTACAATATGTTATCAATGAATTGGTACAGAGCAAACCAGCGGGCTACTCTTTCTGCCTCTTCCTACTCCTCAGGAAGCTCTCCTTTTTGGAGGAAATGGACGGTGTGTTGTGCCCATGCCGGAGCCTATGGCTCGACGGCAAGAACCAAAGGCATCTCTTCTGCCAGGGGAGCGGCCGTCTCTACATCCATGACCTGAGGTCCTGGCGGAGTCGGTTGCCCTGCGGCAGGATCGGCATCCACGGCAACATCTTCGCCGACAGCTCCGGGGACCTCAATGGGGAAGTACTTGCCGGGGTGATAGAGGCGAGGGTCCCGATCTTTCGATGAGATGATAACTATCGATTTGGTGGAGACAACTTTGACAATCCGACTACAAACGTGCACGACGTTGCGCCTTAGCAATCGCTAAACCAATCTCCTGAGGTTACTGACGACGCCGGAAGCACGGTCAGCCTGACCACGAAGGTCTATTCCTGCAAGCAATCGAAGAACGAGCAAGAATATGATAAAGCAATCTGAATATTGCAAATATATATGAGGTATTGATAATGGTGGGGATCCGTAAGCGGTCTTGGTCTGGTCGTTGGACACAAACGAAGTACACGAAGTTGCAATGGCTAACTTTTAACTAAACAAATCCCCAGGAAAAGCTACTAGATGGATCTACTTATATAGGAGCAAGGGGTGGCGGCCAAGGAGGTGGGAGGACGTCCCAAGGCACCCTAAAACTAAATCTAGGTCGTACAAGGCCAATGGGCCCAAGTGGAGGTGATGTAACACCTCTGGACTTGTAGTTTGACTCGGATTCTGCTGCAGCATCAGATTGTTTCGTCCACAACTCAACGCTCCGGACGAATTTGAAGGTGATTCCAATTGGGTTGGAAAGTGCACGAAATCTAGTTTCCATCAAAAAAAGAATCACCCAATTCGGAGTCCGTATGAAAAACTTGTATGCGTTTTGAGTCAGGTGTGTCTGTGCAGTCCGAATCTGAATCCAGAACGTGAGAGACTTGGACTCTATCTTCTCTTGGGCCAAAAGTGACGTGAGAGAACTTTTTGGACAGCAAATAAACATCTCTTTCTTCCTTATCTTCATATGTGGATTGTACAAATGTCCCACACAGCTGCAATTAGACAAAACACAAAAGTGTGTGAAGTATTTTTGTTCTGGATAACATAAATAGATTATTGAATAGTTTGCACTAGAAATCACCTGACAAATATGCATATATGCAATATTTTTGGTCATATCCAAGGTAGTCATGTCCTCATCATCCTCCCCTTCTTGAAAATAAAGCCGTCCTCGGCGTTGCTTAATCTGAAATGTGGCTAACAAAAGAGACAAGGTGTACATGTTGTATATGTATATGTCATCCATTTTTACTTCCCTTGATTTTTGCATATATGACACATGAATAGATGAGTAACTTGCATAGTTCATAAAATCTAAAGCCAAAAAATTAGCACAAGAAGTAGAAGGCATGAAAATATTGCAACTCAGTTTGCACATATAAGTGAAGCTCTTATTCATTTCAAAAGATTGACAATGTTCATCATTAAAGCATCCCAACATTGGTGAATAAACCTTACTTGCATCAAATTTACATGCTACAACATGCTTAAATAAGCAAACATGCAATAAGTCATTCAACACAGAATCATCACCAAGATTAGAGGTCATATCAAAATGATTAAACATTGGTTCTTTTGCATCAATAGTTAATTCAATGGGTGCACTCAAAATTGTTGGTATTTCAGTTGTTTGATCACATGGCAAAGTCAAATTATCAACGTAGTCCTCTAAAATAGGTGGTGTGATCAAAGTAGTGGGTAGCTCATCAGATGGTGCATTCAAATTGACAAGGCATTCATCATTCTCATGTAGAGATGGAAGATCAGTACCTTTGTCATTACCTCTTATGATCAACTCAGATGATGTAGCCACTCTCGGGGGCGATGTGTCACATGGTGGAGGTGATGTAGTCCTGACAACAACGGATGTGGTTGTCATAGTATGCCTAGTAGTTGAAGGAACAATATTTTTGGGTTTTGTTTCTTGTTCTACTAATCATGACAGGATCCACAGTCAATTCATGGGCTTTGTCGATCGCGGGAGACGTGCCACCACCTTTGCAAATACCACAACCGTCACGAGAGGTGCACAAACATCCAAATGCACATGATCAGGTTAATGTATCTATACCACCATTTAATGGCCGTTTTAAACCTGCTTTATATATTGAATGGGAGTTCGACATAAAAAATATATTTGCTTCCCATAATTTCGATGAACATAAAAAGGTTAAGGTTGCGGTTGGTTCTTTCACTGGTTATGCTTTGGTTTGGTGGAGTGAATATTGTCGGTTACACCCTGATTATATACCTACTACTTGGGATGATTTGAAACTTGCCATGCGACATACTTTCGTCCCTGCTTATTATACTCGTGACATGATTAAGAAGTTGCAACACTTAAAGCAAGGTAGTGAAACTGTAACAAAATATTATGATGATTTACAAACTACCTTGTTGCATTCCTCTTTAGAAGAAAGTGAAGATGATTTTATGGATAGATTTTGGGGAGGATTAAACCGTGATATTCAAGAGATACTAATTCATGAAGAGTGTTATCCTATGGACCATTTGTTTCATCTTGCTTGCAAAGCTGAACAGGAAATAAAACGACGTGTTGACCACGAGGAGAACAAGCGCACGGTGCACATTCCAAGAGTTGATATGATTGTTCCTTCAACTACTAGGCATACTATGACAACCACATCCGTTGTTGTCAGGACTACATCACCTCCACCATGTGACACATCGCCCCCGAGAGTGGCTACATCATCTGAGTTGATCATAAGAGGTAATGACAAAGGTACTGATCTTCCATCTCTACATGAGAATGATGAATGCCTTGTCAATGTGAATGCACCATCTGATGAGCTATCCACTACTTTGATCACACCACCTATTTTAGAGGACTACGTTGATAATTTGACTTTGCCATGTGATCAAACAACTGAAATACCAACAATTTTGAGTGCACCCATTGAATTAACTATTGATGCAAAAGAACCAATGTTTAATCATTTTGATATGACCTCTAATCTTGGTGATGATTCTGTGTTGAATGACTTATTGCATGTTTGCTTATTTAAGCATGTTGTAGCATCTAAATTTGATGCAAGTAAGGTTTATTCACCAATGTTGGGATGGTTTAATGATGAACATTGTCAGTCTTTTGAAATGAATAAGAGCTTCACTTATATGTGCAAACTGAGTTGCAATATTTTCATGCCTTCTACTTCTTGTGCTAATTTTTTGGCTTTAGATTTTATGAACTATGCAAGTTACTCATCTATTCATGTGTCATATATGCAAAAATCAAGGGAAGTAAAAATGGATGACATATACATATACAACATGTACACCTTGTCTCTTTTGTTAGGCACATTTCAGATTAAGCAACGCCGAGGACGGCTTTATTTTCAAGAAGGGGAGGATGATGAGGACATGACTACCTTGGATATGACAAAAAATATTGCATATATGCATATTTGTTAGGTGATTTCTAGTGCAAACTATTCAATAATCTATTTATGTTATCCAGAACAAAAATACTTCACACACTTTTGTGTTTTGTCTAATTGCAGGTGTATGGGACATTTGTACAATCCACATATGAAGATAAGGAATAAAGAGATGTTTATTTGCTGTCCAAAAAGTTCTCTCACGTCACTTTTGGCCCAAGAGAAGATAGAGTCCAAGTCTCTCACGTTCTGGATTCAGATTCGGACTGCACAGACACACCTGACTCAAAACGCACACAAGTTTTTCATACGGACTCCGAATTGGGTGATTCTTTTTTTGTTGGAAACTAGATTTCGTGCACTTTCCAACCCAATTGGAATCACCTTCAAATTCGTCCGGAGCGTTGAGTTGTGGACGAAACAATCTGATGCTGCAGCAGAATCCGAGTCAAACTACAAGTCTAAAGGTGTTACATCACCTCCACTTGGGCCCATTGGCCTTGTACGACCTAGATTTAGTTTTAGGCTGCCTTGGGACGTCCTCCCACCTCCTTGGCCGCCACCCCTTGCTCCTATATAAGTAGATCCATCTAGTAGCTTTTCCTTGGGATTTGTTTAGTTAAAAGTTAGCCATTGCAACTTCGTGTACTTCGTTTGTGTCCAACGACCAGACCAAGACCGCTTACGGATCCCCACCATTATCAATACCTCATATATATTTGCAATATTCAGATTGCTTTATCATATTCTTGCTCGTTCTTCGATTGCTTGCAGGAATAGACCTTCGTGGTCAGGCTGACCGTGCTTCCGGCATCGTCAGTAACCTCAGGAGATTGGTTTAGCGATTGCTAAGGCGCAACGTCGTGCACGTTTGTAGTCGGATTGTCAAAGTCGTCTCCACCAAATCGATAGTTATCATCTCATCGAAAGATCGGGACCCTCGCCTCTATCATCATGTCCTCATCATCCTCCCCTTCTTGAAAATAAAGCCGTCCTCGGCGTTGCTTAATCTGAAATGTGGCTAACAAAAGAGACAAGGTGTACATGTTGTATATGTATATGTCATCCATTTTTACTTCCCTTAATTTTTGCATATATGACACATGAATAGATGAGTAACTTGCATAGTTCATAAAATCTAAAGCCAAAAAATTAGCACAAGAAGTAGAAGGCATGAAAATATTGCAACTCAGTTTGCACATATAAGTGAAGCTCTTATTCATTTCAAAAGATTGACAATGTTCATCATTAAACCATCCCAACATTGGTGAATAAACCTTACTTGCATCAAATTTACATGCTACAACATGCTTAAATAAGCAAACATGCAATAAGTCATTCAACACAGAATCATCACCAAGATTAGAGGTCATATCAAAATGATTAAACATTGGTTCTTTTGCATCAATAGTTAATTCAATGGGTGCACTCAAAATTGTTGGTATTTCAGTTGTTTGATCACATGGCAAAGTCAAATTATCAACGTAGTCCTCAAAAATAGGTGATGTGATCAAAGTAGTGGGTAGCTCATCAGATGGTGCATTCAAATTGACAAGGCATTCATCATTCTCATGTAGAGATGGAAGATCAGTACCTTTGTCATTACCTTTTATGATCAACTCAGATGATGTAGCCACTCTCGGGGGCGATGTGTCACATGGTGGAGGTGATGTAGTCCTGACAACAACGGATGTGGTTGTCATAGTATGCCTAGTAGTTGAAGGAACAATCATATCAACTCTTGGAATGTGCACCGTGCGCTTGTTCTCCTCGTGGCCAACACGTCGTTTTATTTCCTGTTCAGCTTTGCAAGCAAGATGAAACAAATGGTCCATAGGATAACACTCTTCATGAATTAGTATCTCTTGAATATCATGGTTTAATCCTCCCCAAAATCTATCCATAAAATCATCTTCACTTTCTTCTAAAGAGGAATGCAACAAGGTAGTTTGTAAATCATCATAATATTTTGTTACAGTTTCACTACCTTGTTTTAAGTGTTGCAACTTCTTAATCATGTCACGAGTATAATAAGCAGGGACGAAAGTATGTCGCATGGCAAGTTTCAAATCATCCCAAGTAGTAGGTATATAATCAGGGTGTAACCGACAATATTCACTCCACCAAACCAAAGCATAACCAGTAAAAGAACCAACCGCAACCTTAACCTTTTTATGTTCATCGAAATTATGGGAAGCAAATATATTTTTTATGTCGAACTCCCATTCAATATATAAAGCAGGTTTAAAACGGCCATTAAATGGTGGTATAGATACATTAACCTGATCATGTGCATTTGGATGTTTGTGCACCTCTCGTGACGGTTGTGGTATTTGCAAAGGTGGTGGCACGTCTCCCGCGATCGACAAAGCCCATGAATTGACTCTGGATCCTGTCATGATTAGTAGAACAAGAAACAAAACCCAAAAATAATGTTCCTATAACTACTAGGATGTGGTGGTAAAACGCTCACAGTAAAGCAAATATCAATGTCTTACAAGTTCTTACCATGCAGCAGGCGGTGATCGGCAACCAGCGGTGTCAAGTAACTCCGAATATTGAGTAAAGCGATTGCCACGGGAGCGTACGTATACACGGTGTAGAAATATGTGGAGCTGGGTTGGCTATTATGGTAGCAAAAGATTAGCAATAATCAATTCAAAGATGCAATGTTGAATAAACGCTCAACGACGGTACTGTGCTGGTCCTAGGCTAGACCGGACTAGAGACGCGAGCCTAGAACACTAATGAGGTCACGTCGTAGCACAACCAGCATCAATGAAGGATACAAAGTAGCTCTGGACAGCAAGATATAAGTGAAGATCACAACGGCAGTAAAGATAATGATGTGAAACAATAGCCAAGCTGTTTTACTGAACAGTGCACAAAACAGATTCCAATCCGAATTCAGGTACGAGATTGATTCTAGATAGATCCAATTTTTTTTCTTCTCTCTTTTTTTTCACGCTTTTTTCTTTTCTTTTTCTTCTCCCTCTTTTTCTTTTTTTTCTTTCCTTTTTTCTCTCTTTTTTTTCTTTATCTTCTTTTTTTCCCTCTTTCCAAGACAAACTAGATAAGATGCAGATTCGATCAGGCGAAGATGTGAGTGACCTCAACTATGATTATGACAATAAACAGTGCGTAGCACGTGGTGGAAATTGGTGGATTGGATGGTGGACAGCGGTTGGGATAATGATGCAGCGGCTGCGTGACTAATGTGAACAGAACTCGAAACTCTAAAGGAACTAGACACTAAGACCAGCAACTCGACACGGCGATGCAACCGATAATTCAATAATGCAAACAATGAAAAGAAAATTGCAAAGGCTCAGTCTGGCTAGGACAAAGGATGAATAGATCTAACTTTTGTTTTGTGGCTTTTTCTTGGACAATAGGTAAGAAAATAAATCTAATCTAGGAAAAACTGGAAATTCTCACCGAGCAACATGAAAACTGATACCACTTGATAGAGGCGGGGGTGTCCCGATCTTTCGATGAGATGATAACTATCGATTTGGTGGAGACGACTTTGACGATCCGACTACAAACGTGCACGACGTTGCGCCTTAGCAATCGCTAAACCAATCTCCTGAGGTTACTGACGAGGCCGGAAGCACGGTCAGCCTGACCACGAAGGTCTATTCCTGCAAGCAATCGAAGAACGAGCAAGAATATGATAAAGCAATCTGAATATTGCAAATATATATGAGGTATTGATAATGGTGGGGATCCGGAAGCGGTCTTGGTCTGGTCGTTGGACACAAACGAAGTACACGAAGTTGCAATGGCTAACTTTTAACTAAACAAATCCCCAGGAAAAGTTACTAGATGGATCTACTTATATAGGAGCAAGGGGTGGAGGCCAAGGAGGTGGGAGGACGTCCCAAGGCAGCCTAAAACTAAATCTAGGTCGTACAAGGCCAATGGGCCCAAGTGGAGGTGATGTAACACCTTTGGACTTGTAGTTTGACTCGGATTCTGCTGCAGCATCAGATTGTTTCGTCCACAACTCAACGCTCCGGACGAATTTGAAGGTGATTCCAATTGGGTTGGAAAGTGCACGAAATCTAGTTTCCAACAAAAAAAAATCACCCAATTCGGAGTCCGTATGAAAAACTTGTGTGCATTTTGAGTCAGGTATGTCTGTGCAGTCCGAATCTGAATCCAGAACGTGAGAGACTTGGACTCTATCTTCTCTTGGGCCAAAAGTGACGTGAGAGAACTTTTTGGACAGCAAATAAACATCTCTTTCTTCCTTATCTTCATATGTGGATTGTACAAATGTCCCATACACCTGCAATTAGACAAAACACAAAAGTGTGTGAAGTATTTTTGTTCTGGATAACATAAATAGATTATTGAATAGTTTGCACTAGAAATCACCTAACAAATATGCATATATGCAATATTTTTTGTCATATCCAAGGTAGTCATGTCCTCATCATCCTCCCCTTCTTGAAAATAAAGCCGTCCTCGGCGTTGCTTAATCTGAAATGTGCCTAACAAAAGAGACAAGGTGTACATGTTGTATATGTATATGTCATCCATTTTTACTTCCCTTGATTTTTGCATATATGACACATGAATAGATGAGTAACTTGCATAGTTCATAAAATCTAAAGCCAAAAAATTAGCACAAGAAGTAGAAGGCATGAAAATATTGCAACTCAGTTTGCACATATAAGTGAAGCTCTTATTCATTTCAAAAGACTGACAATGTTCATCATTAAACCATCCCAACATTGGTGAATAAACCTTACTTGCATCAAATTTAGATGCTACAACATGCTTAAATAAGCAAACATGCAATAAGTCATTCAACACAGAATCATCACCAAGATTAGAGGTCATATCAAAATGATTAAACATTGGTTCTTTTGCATCAATAGTTAATTCAATGGGTGCACTCAAAATTGTTGGTATTTCAGTTGTTTGATCACATGGCAAAGTCAAATTATCAACGTAGTCCTCTAAAATAGGTGGTGTGATCAAAGTAGTGGGTAGATCATCAGATGGTGCATTCAAATTGACAAGGCATTCATCATTCTCATGTAGAGATGGAAGATCAGTACCTTTGTCATTACCTCTTATGATCAACTCAGATGATGTAGCCACTCTCGGGGGCGATGTGTCACATGGTGGAGGTGATGTAGTCCTGACAACAACGGATGTGGTTGTCATAGTATGCCTAGTAGTTGAAGGAACAATCATATCAACTCTTGGAATGTGCACCGTGCGCTTGTTCTCCTCGTGGCCAACACGTCGTTTTATTTCCTGTTCAGCTTTGCAAGCAAGATGAAACAAATGGTCCATAGGATAACACTCTTCATGAATTAGTATCTCTTGAATATCACGGTTTAATCCTACCCAAAATCTATCCATAAAATCATCTTCACTTTCTTCTAAAGAGGAATGCAACAAGGTAGTTTGTAAATCATCATAATATTTTATTACAGTTTCACTACCTTGTTTTAAGTGTTGCAACTTCTTAATCATGTCACGAGTATAATAAGCAGGGACGAAAGTATGTCGCATGGCAAGTTTCAAATCATCCCAAGTAGTAGGTATATAATCAGGGTGTAACCGACAATATTCACTCCACCAAACCAAAGCATAACCAGTGAAAGAACCAACCGCAACCTTAACCTTTTTATGTTCATTGAAATTATGGGAAGCAAATATATTTTTTATGTCGAACTCCCATTCAATATATAAAGCAGGTTTAAAACGGCCATTAAATGGTGGTATAGATACATTAACCTGATCATGTGCATTTGGATGTTTGTGCACCTCTCGTGACGGTTGTGGTATTTGCAAAGGTGGTGGCATGTCTCCCGCGATCGACAAAGCCCATGAATTGACTCTGGATCCTGTCATGATTAGTAGAACAAGAAACAAAACCCAAAAATAATGTTCCTATAACTACTAGGATGTGGTGGTAAAACGCTCACAGTAAAGCAAATATCAATGTCTTACAAGTTCTTACCATGCAGCAGGCGGTGATCGGCAACCAGCGGTGTCAAGTAACTCTGAATATTGAGTAAAGCGATTGCCAAGGGAGCGTACGTATACACGGTGTAGAAATATGTGGAGCTGGGTTGGCTATATATGGTAGCAAAAGATTAGCAATAATCAATTCAAAGATGCAATGTTGAATAAACGCTCAACGACGGTACTGTGCTGGTCCTAGGCTAGACCGGACTAGAGACGCGAGCCTAGAACACTAATAAGGTCACGGCGTAGCACGACTAGCATCAATGAAGGATACTAAGTAGCTCTTGACAGCAAGATATAAGTGAAGATCACAACGGCAGTGAAGATAATGATGAAAAACAACTGCCAAGCAGGATATACAACAACTCTCTCTCCAACTTTCCTCTTGAAAAGTTTGAGACAATTTTCTGATAAATTCTTTCAAAGAATGCTACTAACTCAAGCTTTCCAATGCAAAAAGAATCACTCAATTCCGAGTTGATATGAGGAGTCAAAGAATTCTAAAACTGGCCTGAAAAATTGGAACAAGCTGTGTTCACGAACTTCGGAGGGAAAAAAGACCTATTTAGAAGCCGATTTTGAGGTGTCAAATATTGAACTAGCTTCTGCAACTATTTAGACGCGGCTCGTCGCTATCTTCAATTTGAGTACTCACGGAGCCAAAACGGACTTCGTATGAGGAAGATACACCTGTTTTACTGAACAATGCGCAAAACAAATTCCAATCCGAATTCAGGTACGAGATTGATTCTAGATAGATCCAATTTTTTTTCTTATCTCTTTTTTTTCTCACGCTTTTTTTTTCTTTTTCTTCTCCCTCTTTTTCTTTTTTTTCTTTCCTTTTTTCTCTCTTTTTTTTTCTTTATCTTCTTTTTCTCCCTCTTTCCAAGACAAACTAGATAAGATGCAGATTCGATCAGGCGAAGATGTGAGTGACCTCAACTATGATTATGACAATAAACAGTGCGTAGCACGTGGTGGAAATTGGTGGATGGGATGGTGGACAGCGGATGGGATAATGATGCAGCGGCTGCGTGACTAATGTGAACAGAACTCGAAACTCTAAAGGAACTAGACACTAAGACCAGCAACTCGAGACGGCGATGCAACCGTTAATTCAATAATGCAAACAATGAAAAGAAAATTGCAAAGGCTCAGTCTGGCTAGGACAAAGGATGAATAGATCTAACTTTTGTTTTGTGGCTTTTTCTTGGACAATAGGTAAGAAAATAAATCTAATCTAGGAAAAACTCGAAATTCTCACCGAGCAACCTGAAAACTGATACCACTTGATAGAGGCGAGGGTCCCGATCTTTCGATGAGATGATAACTATCGATTTGGTGGAGACGACTTTGACAATCCGACTACAAACGTGCACGACGTTGCGCCTTAGCAATCGCTAAACCAATCTCCTGAGGTTACTGACGACGCCGGAAGCACGGTCAGCCTGACCACGAAGGTCTATTCCTGCAAGCAATCGAAGAACGAGCAAGAATATGATAAAGCAATCTGAATATTGCAAATATATATGAGGTATTGATAATGGTGGGGATCCGTAAGCGGTCTTGGTCTGGTCGTTGGACACAAACGAAGTACACGAAGTTGCAATGGCTAACTTTTAACTAAACAAATCCCCAGGAAAAGCTACTAGATGGATCTACTTATATAGGAGCAAGGGGTGGCGGCCAAGGAGGTGGGAGGACGTGCCAAGGCACCCTAAAACTAAATCTAGGTCGTACAAGGCCAATGGGCCCAAGTGGAGGTGATGTAACACCTCTGGACTTGTAGTTTGACTCGGATTCTGCTGCAGCATCAGATTGTTTCGTCCACAACTCAACGCTCCGGACGAATTTGAAGGTGATTCCAATTGGGTTGGAAAGTGCACGAAATCTAGTTTCTATCAAAAAAAGAATCACCCAATTCGGAGTCCGTATGAAAAACTTGTATGCGTTTTGAGTCAGGTGTGTCTGTGCAGTCCGAATCTGAATCCAGAACGTGAGAGACTTGGACTCTATCTTCTCTTGGGCCAAAAGTGACGTGAGAGAACTTTTGGGACAGCAAATAAACATCTCTTTCTTCCTTATCTTCATATGTGGATTGTACAAATGTCCCACACACCTGCAATTAGACAAAACACAAAAATGTGTGAAGTATTTTTGTTCTGGATAACATAAATAGATTATTGAATAGTTTGCACTAGAAATCACCTGACAAATATGCATATATGCAATATTTTTGGTCATATCCAAGGTAGTCATGTCCTCATCACGGGGCCTAGCTTCCTCCGTTGGCTCTGCCCGGTCGATGGCTCAACGGATGGTCGAGTTAACTAAAGCACAAAAGTACTTGGTTCCACAAGTAGCTTGAGGGTAGCGCGCTTTGACAGGTAGTCGGCGATGTCGTTCTCCGTCCGAGGGACATGCTCCGCTTGTATACTGTCAAAGCGCTCCTCGAGTTTCCTCACCTTATCTATGTAAGCTTCCATCAACGGGCTTCGATAATATTTGTTGATCTGCCTGACGACGAGCTGTGAGTCTCCCCTGACGATGAGCTTTTTAACTCCGAGGTCTGCCGCGATCCTGAGTTCGGCAAGCAAACCCTCGTACTCGGCGGTGTTGTTGGTTGACATCTCTCGGGGGAAGTGCATCTGGATAACATACTTGAGGTGCTCTCCGGTGGGCGCGACAAGCAGCCACGAGCACACCAAGGCCCGGCAAGCGGCACACCCGGCAACCTCCTTGCCGGGGTCACTTCCCTTGGGCTTCTTGGTGGCGCCGGTGTTGTCGGATCCCTCGACGGCAAGCACGGTCTTGCCACTGCGCTTCCTGTTACGGCGCCGGCCCTTCTTCGCCGGGGTGGCGGTATCATCCGTGGAGTCGGTTTCCATGCCGGCGTCTTTGTCGGGGTACTTCCTTCCCACTTCAGCGCGAGCACATCGAACGGCCAGAACATAAAGTTCGGCCACATCCCTGACCTTGTTCATTGCCAGCTCTTCATGCATCTTGCGATTGCGCACATTCTGATGGAATGCACTGATCACGGCGGCAGGATGAACGTTGGGGATATTGTACTGCACTTGGTTGAACCTTTGGATGTACTTGCGCAAGTTTTCTCCTTCCTTCTAGGGAATGATATGCAGATCACTTGCCTGGCCATGAGCTTGGTGGCCTCCGGTAAAGGCGCCAACAAACTCATGACACAGATCCGCCTAAGAAGAAATGGAGTCTACCGGCAAGTGCATCAACCATGACATAACATTGGGCTTAAGTGCCAACGGAAAGTAATTGGCCAGCACCTTGTCGTCGCGGGCCCCAGCAGCTTGCATTGCAATGGTGTAGATGCTGAGGAACTCCAACGGGTGAGTCTTGCCATTGTACTTTTCGCCAACGTTGGGCTTGAACATGCGGTGGGAGGGCCACTGGAACTGCCGCGGCTCACGGGTGAAGGCCGGACAACCTACCACGTAGGGTAGGCCACCGTAGCCTCCCGGCGCTGGGTGGTCCGTAGTGGGCCCCGCCCTCCTGTCTGACTGGTGGCGCGCGTCACGCCGGTGCTCGATGGTGGTTCGAGCGTCTTCGTGAGCTCGCTCCCTAAGAACTTGGCGCTGGTCGCGGTGGGTTCGCGGGTCGGACGACGCTATGGAGATATCATCACGAGCGTCATCACGACGGACCGACACCCACGGTGGTCGAGATGGAGGAGGGGAGTGCACCGTGGCCGCATCACCTCCGGGCCGCCCTCCGCTGGCGTACGGTGGCCCGACAGAGCGGTGGCCTACGGATCCCGCCGGCCGCAACTCGTCGTTGTTGGCGATGCTAGTGAGGCTCCGGATGGTGGCCCTCCATTCGTCGAGATTCTCCGCGGCGGGAGGAACATCGAGGAGCAGATGTGCGTGCACTAGGGCTTCTGCTGGCGTGGGTGGCGGCGAAAGCTGGGTGGACCGCGATGCGCCTCGACTTCTAACCGCGTTAGAAGGAGCCGCGTCACGGCCCCGCAGCCGTTCGCCGTCCCCATCTGCACCTCGGCGCGCATGGTGGCCTTCCTCATCATGCTAAGGGCGCATGGGACTCTTCCCAGGACGGCGCCCAGGGTCTCCAGCAGGGCGGCGCTGCTCGTCGCGCACAACCTGAGAAAAGCGCGTCGTGGGCGCCAGTGTGGGCATCTTGGAGGCTGCGGCGCCATCGTCTGGCGGGATGGCGGTGCCCCTGGAGGGCTCTGCGCCTCCTGCGGGGGGCCCGACTCTGTCTCTGGATCCCGCGAATGGTGGCTCGTCGCCTGGTGCGCGAATGACGCCACTCTCCGGACCTGGACCGCCAGGGTGATGCAAATGTTCGTGGGCCGCGCCACGGGTCCTCTGCGCGATTGGCCCGCTAATGGTCCACACCGGTACTGGCAATCCGGTCCCGCACAAATCGATCGCCGTCGTCTTCTTCTTCTTAGGAACGATGGTGATGAGGAGGTAGCTAGGTCAACTGCTAGGCCAGATTCTCACAATTGCGCCCCCTACCTGGCGCGCCAAAGATGTCAATGGGAAACGATACCTATGGGATCACGGGAATCCCTACTACGGTTGCGGGGCGCGGGGTTGTGAGAAGAGCAGGATTAGTAGTTGACACGGGGATCGTTTACCCAGGATCGGGCCGCGGGGATGCATAAAACCCTAGTCCTGCTTGGTGGATGTATTGAGTGTTCTTGAGCTCTCGAACTAGCTATGGGTGCTGCGTGGTTAGAAAGAGCCGAATCCTTTTCATGTATGCCATGGGCCTCCTTTTATAGGCGAAAGGGGCTACCATAGTGGCACATAGGAGGTGGAAAGGCCTACAGTGTTGCGAGCTTATCGCCCGTACTACAGGACAAGATGCATTTAATGCATGGCTTAGGCGTCCCTCACTTTATCGGGGACGGGAGCGAGGCACGGGCCGTCCGTCGCTGCTCCTCCTCGCTTCGACACGCGCCCAGGCCAGCGATGCATGCGGTGCCATGTAGGCAGGCAAGCAGCTGAGGTGGCGCGGTGGTGGAGCCTCCATGAAGATCTGCATGCCTCCACGCAGGTGCGTGTTGAGCTGGCCTGGAAGCTGCATGTTGCCAAGTAGGTGCATGCCCAGCTAGTTGGGCTGGCAGCTGCATGCGAACGGCGGCGGGGAGTTGGTTGGTGCGGGCCTGGCAGTGGCCCTACCGTCGCCTCTGGCAAGGGTCTTGCCGGGTGGCCCGGCAAGGGTCCTGCCGTGGCGCGCTGGCGTCCCCGGCAAGGGTCTCGCCGGGGGTCTTGTGGATTCCTTTGGTAAGGATCTTGGTGAGGATTGTTGCTTTCCAATCCTCATCTGATCTTGAGCATTCTATGTCTTCACAAAGATCTGCATGCCACCATGGAGGTGCCTCCCGAGCCTTGGTCCAATCGTGGTTGCTGGCGTTGGAGACCGTGGCTCGAGGGTGGCCCGCTCCGCTGATGTGGGCGAGCTACCCTGGCAAGGGGCTTGCCGGGGCTGCGGAGGCTGTCCCCGGCAATGGTCTTGCCGGGGCAACCTGCTTCGCCCGTGTGCGCTTTGTGGCCTTGGTTCTTGATGTTGCCTTGTTCGTCTTGAGCCTCCGGCTTCTCTCTGGCTTCCCTCCTTTGCCCTGCAATGTGTGGCCGTGGCCTGTGGCTTTGACTGCCCGTGCACAAGTAAAGGGGTCAAAAAAAGAGCCCCTACTTTTGTACACCGACAACACCTTATCTATGTGGATGAAGTTTGGGGATTATTTAAGATTGCAGGTTTGCCCGATGATGTTGTTAAGAACAAGGTCTTCCCTTTATCTTTGAAGGGAGATGCATTGACATGGTATAGGCTATGTGCTGATATGGGATCATGGGACTATAAACGACTAAAATTGGAATTTCACCAGAATATATATATATATATATATATATATATATATATATATATATATATATATATATATATATATATATATATATATATAATATTTGGCCTCGCAAAGGAGAAGGCATCTCTCAAGCTTGGGGGAGGCTTAAGTAAATGTTATATTCATGCCCCAATCATGAGCTCCCAAGAGAAATGATTATTCAAAAAATTTATGCTCGGCTTTCTCTCAATGATCGCACCATGCTCGATACTTCTTGTGCTGGCTCTTATATGATGAAGACTATTGAATTCAAGTGGGACTTATTGGAAAGAATTAAACGCAACTCTGAAGATTGGGATTACGACGATGGTAAGGAGTCAGGTATGACACTTAAGTTTGATTGTGTTAAATGTTTTATGGATACCGATGCTTTTCGTGGATTTAGCAGTAAATATGGACTTGACTCTGAGATAGTAGCTTATTTCTATGAATCATTTGCTACTCATGTTGATCTCCCTAAGGAGAAGTCGTTTAAATATAATCCTCCCACTGAAGTAAAAGTAGTTGCACCTCTTACAGTTGAAGAAAAGACTATCACTTATAGTGATCCTATTCTTCCTACTACTTATGTTGAGAAACCACCTTTCCCTGTTAGGATAAAGGATCATGCTAAAGCTTCAACTGTTGTTTGTAAGAGTAATACTAGAACATATACACCTCCTGAGCAAATTAAAGTTGAACCTAGTATTGCTATGGTTAAAGATCTCTTGGCTGATAATATTGATGGGCATGTATTTATTTTTGTGACGAAGCGGCTAATATTGCTAGACCCGATGCTAAGATACATAGACATGTTGTAGGCATACCTGTTATTTCTGTTAAAATAGGAGATTGTTATCATGGCTTATGTGATATGGGTGCTAGTGCTAGTGCAATACCTCTTTCCTTATATAAAGAAATTATGCATGATATTGGTCCCGCTGAAATAGAAGATATTGATGTTACAATTAGGCTTGGCAATACAGATACTATTTCACCATTGGGGATTGTTAGAGATGTTGAAGTCTTGTGTGGGAAAGTTAAATACCCTGCTAATTTTCTTGTTCTTGGTTCCGCACAAGATAGCTTTTGTCCCATTATATATGGTAGACCCTTCTTGAATACTATCAATGCTAGGATTGATTGCGAAAAGGATGTTGTTACGATTGGCTTAGGGGATATGACACGTGAGTTTAATTTTGCTAAATTTCATAGACAACCCCATGATAAAGAATTGCCTAGTAAGGATGAAATTATTGGTCTTGCTTCTATTGCCATGCCTCCTACTGATCCTTTAGAACAATATTTGCTAGACCATGAAAATGATATGTTTATGAATGAAAGAAGGGAGATAGATGACGTATTCTTTAAACAGGGTCCTATCTTGAAACACAACTTACCTGTTGAAATCCTAGGGGATCCTCCTCCACCCAAGGGTGATCCCATGTTTGAGCTTAAACGTTTACCTAATACTCTTAAATATGCTTATCTTGATGAAAACAAGATATATCCTGTTATTATTAGTGCTAACCTTTCAGAGCAGGAAGAGGAAAGATTATTGAAAATTCTGAAGAAGCACCATTCTGCTATTGGATATACTCTGGATGATCTTAAGGGCATTAGTCCTACTCTATGCCAACACAAAATTAAATTGGACAAAGACGCCAAGCCAGTTAGAGATCATCAACGACGGTTAAATCCTAAGATGAAAGAAGTGGTAAGAAAGGAAATACTAAAGCTCCTTGAGGCAGGTATAATTTATCCCTTTGCTGATAGTGAGTGGGTAAGCGCTGTCCATTGTGTCCCTAAGAAGGGAGGTATTACTGTCGTTCCTAATGATAAAGATGAATTAATCTCGCAAAGAATTATTACAGGTTATAGGATGGTAATTGATTTCTGCAAATTAAATAAAGCTACTAAGAAAGATCATTACCCTTTACCTTTTATTGATTAAATGCTAAAAAGACTATCCAAACATACACATTTCTGCCTTCTAGATGGTTATTCTGGTTTCTCTCAAATACCTGTGTCAGCGGATGATCAAGCAAATACTACCTTTACTTGCCCTTTTGATACTTTCGCTTATAGACGTATGCCTTTTGGTTTATGTAATGCACCTGCTACCTTTCAAATATGCATGATGGCTATATTCTCTGACTTTTGTGAAATGATCTGTGAGGTATTCATGGATGATTTCTCCATTTATGGATCCTCTTTTTATGATTGCTTGAGCAACCTTGATCGAGTTTTGCAGAGATGTGAAGATACTAGTCTTGTTTATAATTGGGAGAAGTGCCACTTTATGGTTAATGAAGGTGTTGTCTTGGGGCATAAAATTTCTAAAAGAGGTATTGAAGTTGATAAAGCTAAAGTTGACGCTATTGAAAAGATGCCGTGTCCCAAGGACATTAAAGGTATAAGATGTTTCCTTGGTCATGCCGATTTTTATAGGAGGTTCATTAAGGACTTTTCTAAAATCTCTAGGCCACTAACTAATTTATTGCAAAAGGATATTCCTTTTGTCTTCGATGATGATTGTGTAGAAGCATTTGAAATACATAAGAAAGCTTTGATCACTGCACCTATTGTTCAGCCACCTGATTGGAATTTACCCTTTGAAATTATGTGTGATGCTAGCGATTATGCTGTAGGTGATGTTCTAGGGCAAAGAATTGATAAGAAATAAATGTTATTCAATATGCTAGTATAACTCTAGACACTGCACATAGAAATTATGCTACTACTGAAAAAGAATTCTTAGCAGTTGTATTTGCATGTGATAAGTTCAGACCTTATATTGTTGATTCTAAAGTAACTATTCACACTGATCATGTTGCTATTAAGTATCTTATGGAAAATAAAGATGCTAAACCTAGACTTATTAGATGGGTTCTCTTGCTCCAAGAATTTGACTTGCGTATTATGGATAGAAAGGGAGCTGAGAACCCCATTGCAGACAACTTGTCTAGGTTAGAGAATGTTCCTGATGACCCACTACCTATTGGTGATAGCTTTCCTGATGAACAATTAGCGGTCATAAATGCTTCTCGTATTGCTCCATGGTATGCTGATTAAGCTAATTACATTGTTGCTAAATTTATACCACCTAGTTTCACATACCAGCAGAAGAAAAAGTTCTTTTATGATGTAAGACATTACTTCTAGGATGACCCACACCTATATACAGAAGGACTAAATGGTGTTATTAGACGTTGTGTACCTGAGCATGAACATGAACAGATCCTACGCAAGTGTCACTCCGAGGCATATGGAGGACACCACGCTGGAGATAGAACTGCACATAAGGTATTGCAATCCGGTTTTTATTGGCCTACTCTCTTCAAAGATGCCCGTAAGTTTGTCTTGTCTTGTGATGAATGTCAAAGAATGTGTAATATTAGTAGACGTTAAGAAATGCCTATGAACTATTCTCTTGTTATTGAACCATTTGATATTTGGGGCTTCGATTATATGGGACTGTTTCCTGCCTCTAATGGATATACACATATTATAGTTGCTATTGATTATGTTACTAAGTGGGTAGAAGCTATTCCAACTAGTAGTGCTGATCATAACACCTCTATTAAGATGCTTAAAGAAGTTATTTTTTCGAGGTTTGGAGTCCCTAGATATCTCATGACTGATGGTGGTTCACATTTTTTTCATGGTGCTTTTCGTAAAATGCTTGCTAAGTATGATGTTAATCATAGAATTGCATCTCCTTATCACCCACAGTCTAGTGGTCAAGTAGACTTGAGTAATAGAGAGCTCAAATTAATTTTGCAAAAGACTATTAATAGATCTAGAAAGAATTGGTCGAAGAAACTTGATGATGCATTATGGGCCTATAGAACTGCATATAAGAATCCTATGGGTATGTCTCCATATAAAATGGTTTATGGAAAAGCATGTCACTTACCTCTCGAACTAGAACATAAGGCATATTGGGCCATTAAAGAGCTCAATTATGATTTCAAACTTGCCGGTGAGAAGAGGTTATTTGATATTAGCTCACTTGATGAATGGAGAACCCAAGCCTATGACAATGCCAAGTTGTTTAAAGAAAAAGTTAAAAGATGGCATGAAAAAAGGATACAAAAGCATGATTTTAATGTAGGTGATTATGTGTTGCTTTTCAACTCTCGTTTAAGATTTTTTGCAGGAAAACTTCTCTTTAAATGGGAAGTGTCGGTGTCAAAACCGGCGGATCTCGGGTAGGGGGTCCCAAGCTTTGCGTCTTAGGATCAATGGTAACATGACCACGGGATTTTACCCAGCTTCGGGCTCTCTTGATGAGATAATACGCTACATGTTGCTTGATTAACTATAATGAGTATAGGGGTTACAAGAGTTGATCTACCTCGAGATCGTATGTTGTGGTCTAAACCCTAGAGGTATGATGAGTAATGTCATAATGATCTATCGACTAGCCTGGCCTCGGTTTATATAATGTACCAAAGGCCTAGGATAACAAGAGTCCTAGCCGAATACGCCAGTGGGGAGGAGTCCTTGTCTTGATCACAAAGTCTTGTGGAATCTTCCTTGTATGTGGCAGCTGTCCGAACTGGCCCATAAGTATACAGCCATGGGGGTCCTTGGCCCAATCTAACTGATCGGGAGACGACGTGGTGAGTACCCCCTAGTCTAGGACACCGTTAGTAGCCCCCTGAGCCGGTCTTCAAGTTGGGGACGCTCCTCGATTCTTCCGAACTGTTCTCCATCTTCGGCCATCGGTCTTGAAAACTGGTTCAACAAATCTTCTTATCTTCGATCTTGAGGATCGCCAAAGTGCATCCGAAGAGTTTACACGTCGGGTATTCGAGGAGCCCCTTTAAGTTTACGGACTTTATCAATGCCTTGTTATTTTTATGCCACACCTCGGGTTTGAGGTTGTTCCCAGGAGGCAGTGTCCTTTTGCGTCCGATCTCCAACGCCGGACTGCATTCGAGGTATCTTTTGCAGCCGAGCACCAACGCCGAACTACTTCCGAGCTCCAACGCTGGAATGTATCCGAGCTCCAACGCCGGACTGTGTCCAAGCTTCAACGCCGAAATGTATCCGAGCACCAACGTTGGAATATGTCCGAGGTGTCATATATCACCTTGGTTCAAAAAAGTTGAAGGAGTTTAGCCGAGCTTAATGCCGGGAATGCCCTCTACGGAGCCAGCCACTAGCGTATGACCTTTATGCCGGACTGCTTCCGGGGTGTCTATTGTAGTCGAGCACCAACGCCGGACTGTATCCGAGCTCCAACGCCGGACTATGTCCGGGATGCACCTGAAGGAAAACATGAAACCGCTGATCCTAGTAGCCCCTGAGACTCAGGTCGATGCGCGAAATCGGCCTGAGGATTAACTCCTAGCTCGGCAACATACATAGGAATAGAAACGCGGTGTGCAAAGTCCTCGAGACTCAGGTTGGGTGCGGCCGACCAACCTGAGGATAATAGTCTCCTCGAAAACTATATTGCACTTTTAATTTTCTGCTTTGGATTGCCAATGCAGTAGCCCCCGAGACACTGGTCGGGTGGCAACACCAGATTAGGGGATCGATGTGACCTTTTAATATTTGTAAATAATAAGCCCGAAGCCTAGTAGCCCCCGAGCCTTAATGCGGGCACGGGAGGCCGAATTAAGGATCGATATCCATAGTAAAATCACAAGTTATGTGTAATGACCCTATGTATCCAAGTACTTGATGTCATTAATGCTCGGATCCGCATTGTGCAAAACTTTGTTCACTGACCATCAGCTTCAACCTCCTCGGCCAGCAGCCGAGGAGTATTTGTCGTACTTTATAAAGCCTTTATGAGGGTTAAGATTTACGGCAAACAAGGCAATGCAACCATACGGTTTTATAAAAAAGGTACGCAGAGAGACATGTTATATTATTGTTTAACATAAGAAACATCGTCCAAAAAAAATACTCCCGCTATCGGTTCCTTTCGTTGGGTTGTCATGCTAAGCATGATCATGAAACCTCAGCTCCCATCAATGTGGGAGGGAAATACTGAGGATTTAGTTCGGGGAAATCTTCCAAAATTTGTGGTCTAAATGAACCAAATTTTTACCTCTGTTGCGACCGTTTATAATCTGAAAGTGGCCCATCATCGGCTTCTACCCCCTTGTAGATGCTACGCAGGGTGTTTCCGAAATAACAAAACAACCCTTAGCCGACGTCTCGGTGCCCGAAGGCAGTTGTGTTTAGCGGAAACGAGGCAATCAAATATGCACTTAGTCATAGGAGCTTAATGTTGGGAGGCCAGCAAGTAGCCCCCGGTTAGTGTTCGGCGACAGCCGAGGTCAAGACGTAAACACTTTGGCCAATGTTATGAACGGCCTGTCATTTAATACAGTCATCGTACCACTAACCACTTTACGCTTATTGTAACAGTCAGTTTTCGGCTTTCTCCACTAAGGTGCTTAACCATGCGAGCTGGAAGCACAATCGCAGTGGTTCTCCCTTTGCACACCTAGCCGAACAAAGAGGAACATAGGAGGAAAGCACAGGAGCCGGGCAACCCAGCTATTGACCGAAGGCACAATTCGAAACTGATGCATATATAGCAATATCCGAGAGTTTTTGCCGAATCTTTAAAGGTGATCGGCGTTGCACTGCGAGACTTATGCGGAAAACACACAAATAGTTGAAAAGTGCCATAAACTTGGAAAACCAAGAAACGTCAGTAAAAACTTGACGCCCGAACAAGATCAAGTGTTCGGTGCCAATCCGAAAATTGGTCTTAGAAAAAAAATTGTGCTTATGTCGTGCTTTAACATGACACATCCTATCTCAAGACTTCAAGCGGGTCAGCCTACGGCTTCAACCTCCTATCCCGAAGGCGGAGTACTTAGGCTCCCCGGCTATTGACTACACACTCTTGTCCAAAAAAGGAGTGATAGAAAAAAGACTTTGCATCGACTAGGAAGAAGAACACTTATTATAAAACAGCTCACATAAATTTAAGAGCCCCCAAGTGACTTGGGTAAAATGATTTTATGTTATAATGATTGTGCGTACCGAAGTACTTATATCATATTTGTGTTCACCCGAACTTTGAACGCGTCTTAACTGACCGTCGGCTTCTCCCTCTTCGGTCAAGGACCGAAGAGTGTTATGTACTCCACCTGCCGAGAATATCGACAGTGTTTCCGATAACCAGGTAATCAGGCCATAAGGCTGTAACAGACAAAGCGTGCTCAGGGAACTTATGCTATATTACTAATGAAGTGTAAGAAGCATCTTCGAAGAAAATAGTACCCCCACTGATACCTTTCTTCGGTTGCTCATTATTATTATTAGACTTGTGCAATAGATTTTTTATAGTCATGAGTTCCGTTGTGTGCCGACCATTATTGAAAACAGCAAGAGCGCTAGCTTTCGGCTTCACCCAATCTGAGGTCCGGCTCGGGTGACCCGATCGTGACAATCGCAGAGGTGCTTCCTTTACTCCCTAGCCGAACAATCGGGAACGTAGGGTAAACACAGGAGCAAGGCAACCCAGCTTGCAAATCACTTAGGTCAATATGGTGCATATTGTGGCGTAATACACGAACAAGGAACGAAGCCGTACAAGTATAATCATATGCAAGAGGAAAAGCTCCATCAAGGGAGCCCCCAGTAAACGGGGTATTTGAATATGTGCGTCACAAACAAAGTTTGGACAAGGAAGTTCTTCACAAACAACTTTTTGCTAAAAAAAGTATAGTGCTTGGCCAAACCGAACAAATTTTAAAACTGAAAGTTTATGAGTATGAGAGCGACTTAGCTGGTTAATGTGTTCGGCATTGATGACGCGGTCCGAGCTTGATGCGAGACAAGGTTCAGCCCCCAAGCTTGTCCCAAGGTGGCCGAGCAGAGAGTTCGGCACTCCGAGAATACGAAGCCCCCAGTCCAGCCGCGGTAATGAAGCAGTTCGGCGCGCCGAGGCGAAAACACAATTCGGTCGATGGAGGTGACAGCACGGCTCAGTCTGAGTCGATTAGCTGCACAGATAAAATAGTGCAACCAAAAGTAATGACAAATAAAGATAAAACTGTAAAAAAAATTCTTCTACTTATTTAATATAAGTGAAGTAAATAATGAAAGAGATATGGCCTGAGTGTCGAGGTCAATGTCGATGTAGGGCATCGGCGTGACGCAGTGAAGGCGTGACAAGGCCTGAATTCACAGGTCGGTCTGAGATCTGGATACGGCTTTCGCTGAACTATGAACAGAAACTGACCGAACCACCATGAAACCGTCATTAATGCGGTCACCAATTGATAGACCTGTGTATAGATGATGGAACAAAGCAAAGTAATAATTCCTTGGGAAAAATAAACCCGAACACGCAAAAATTGCTGGGATTAGTAGCACTTGGTTTATTTGTTGTAGCGGTTCGAAGAAAGGTTACTCCCAAAATTGGGACTCGATCCGCACACCCATTGCCTAATGGGTGATGAAGAGAAGGCATGACGATGCTGGCAAAGGTTGGCTCGCCGAGGAAAAGCCCGTGGTCCAGCTAATATGATGAAGTTGGTCGGCCGGTGACGCTGGAGTCTCCGAGGTAAGTTGATGAAGGGATGACGAAGGCCCCAGTCCAGGCGAGGAGACGGAGCAGGTCGGTGAGGAGATGTCTCAGCCAAGGTGCTGAAGTAGTTCGGCGTGATGGACATCGGCTCGATGAAGCAACAGTTCGGACGTGCCGATGCAGGTCGTAGCTTGTGACGTGATCAATGCTGGCTTGATGAAGTGACCGTGCGGCGATGTCGGTGTGCCTGCTCCGTGTAATCCGTGGGGCCGTGATGTTGGTGACGATTATCCTTCGCGATGCTGAACTATTGTTCGGCTGGCCAAGATGATGATCCGAAGAGGTTGAGCTCGGCTCAACAAAGCGACGACGTGTCTAGCGCTGTTCGGCCGCCGTGGAGTGATGTTGTCGGGCCGGTTTAACACCGGCGCGGTGGTGAAGATTGTATTGTAAAAATACTTTTAATATTAATGGGATGTGTTTGAGAACAAAACACAATACCCCATACAAAAACGTCTTTAAAAAAGTATGTCCGAAATCCCGTTCGTAAAGGAGATGAACTCGGGTCGGATTCGTTCTCGCGCACAAAACAGATCCAAAAAGTGATGCACTAATCGGAAGGTTCCCGGAGTTTGGACGGTCAGATCAAGCTGAATTTTTGGCAGGTGGTAGATATGCGAATTCCGCAGCCGATCAACGGTTGGATCTTCCAAAGGACGTCCGAGCTAGATGCTGGACACCCCACTCCAAACTCATCCGGATTCCCGTCCAGATTAAACAAGGCTCCGGTATATCAGAGTTCGCCGGAGATTCCTCCATCGGAACTCGACGAAATTTTTGCAGCGTTGTTGTAGACCTAATTCCGCATAATTCCACCGAAGCAATCGTTTAGGCGACACTCGAGGAGGCGGTGGCGGCGGATACGAATTTGTTGTCCAGAAAAACAGCACGGTCACCCGAGGGCAATGTTGACGTTGAGCCCCCGAGCTCCACGGATGAATCCTCCATTATCTTGATAGAGATCGGAGTTGATGTTGGATGAAGGCCCTTATCCGAACATGACGATCGGAGATAGGGTGCAGTCCTCGGTCAAGCCAAGGTGACCAGTCGAGCTGGTGAAGAAGAAACCGATGTCGCAGTTGACCTGCAGTTGAGCCATTGATCCTTTCGCTGATCACACAGCGGAACTCTCAATGAAAGCACCAATGTCGGTGTCAAAAACGGCGGATCTCGGGTAGGGGGTCCCAAGCTATGCGTCTTTGGATCAACGGTAACATGAACACGAGATTTTACCCAGCTTCGGGCTCTCTTGATGAGATAATACCCTACATGCTGCTTGATTGACTATAATGAGTATAGGGGTTACAAGAGTTGATCTACCTCGAGATCGTATGTTGTGGTCTAAACCCTAGAGGTATGATGAGTAATGTCATAATGATCTATCGACTAGCCTGGCCTCGGTTTATATAATGTACCAGAGGCCTAGGATAACAAGAGTCCTAGCCGAATACGCCGGTGGGGAGGAGTCCTTGTCTTGATCACCAAGTCTTGTGGAATCTTCCTTGTATGCGGCAGCTGTCCGAACTGGCCCATAAGTATACGGCCATGGGGTTCCTCGGCCCAATCTAACTAATCAGGAGACGACGTGGTGAGTTCCCCCACCTCCAGAACACCGTCAAAAAGGCCCTTACATTATCAAGGAGGTCTATCGTTCCGGTGCCATAAAAATCAACTACTTCGAAGGCACAAGTCCGAGGGTGGTAAACGGTCAAAGAATCAAACATTATATTTTAGGCAATCCTATAAATGTTGAAACTAATATTATTGAAACCGTAACCCCGGAGGAATACACAAGGGACACTTTCCAGAATGTTTCAAACTCCGAAAAGGGATAGGTATGTGGTATGGTAAGTAAACCGACTCCAAAACTATTCTAATAGCATTTTTTCTTCGTTTTGGAATATTTAAGAAAATAGGAAAATAAGAAGTAGTCTGGGAAGGACACGAGGCGTCCACGAGGGTGGAGGGCGCGCCCTACCCTACTAGGCGCGCCCCCCTGCCTCGTGGGCACCTCATGTGCTCTCCGAACTCCGTTTTCTTGCACGTTACTTCTTTTGGTCGATAAAAATTCATTATATAATCTCCCAAAGGTTTCGATGAGGACATCAATACAATTGTTACACCCACAGCCCCTGCTGCTATACATACTGGACCAATTACTAGAGCTCGTGCACGCCAACTAAATTACCAGGTACTTTCGTTTCTTGGTAATGATTCTAATGTTCATGAGAATATGATGCTGCCTAAATTGGATACATTTGTTTTGCTTACAAATGAAGGGCCTAGCTTGGAGAAGGATGAACATTGGAGCAAGAACAAGCATGGAGATGATGGCATGCGCAAGGGGAACAAGAACGGAGTTACAAGTGATGATTTCAGGACTTTGAAGCCACCATAATGGGTGCATGAAGCCTTGGACGAAATATACAAGATGCCAATTCATAAATTTCGTCCCGAGGCTATTTTAGGTGCTGCGTCACCTTATTATTGGGCCAGGCCCATGTAATTTCGAAATACATAAGTATAGGCTATTTTTAGAGTCCGTATGTGTGGGGAAACAAGAGATAGGGTTGATTTCGGACCCCTCCACCAAGGGCCACGAAATTCCCCCCTCTTCCTCCATATATACAGCCCTTAGGGCATCGTTTAGACTTTGGGTTTTGTTTAGATTAAAAGTTCGCCATAGCTGCAACTTCGCGTACTTCGTTTGTGTTCAACGACCAGACAAAGGCGTCACAGAACCCCACCTTGATCAATAAAACTTTCATCTTATATTCGCAATATCCAGATTGCAATCTTAGTTTCTTGCTTGTTCTTCGTTTGCTCGCAGGAAACAGACCCTCGTGGTCAGGTTGATCGTGCTCCGGCGTGGTCAATAACCTCTCGAAGTTGGTTTAGCGATTGCTAAGGCGCGATGTCCTCGCACGTTCGTAGTCGGATCGTCAAAGTCGACTTCCACCAAAGCGATATCCATCATCTCATCGAAAGACGGGACACCTTTGCCTCTATCACGGCCCCTCGCGAGGCACCGGACATCCGACCCCTTCTCCCGGAAATCCGGCCCCTCCATCACCGAATGCATCTAGAAGACCCAGGCTAGCCTGGACATCCGGCCTCCCAGCCTGGACATCCGGCCCTTCGTGAAGCCCCGGACATCCGGCCCCCAGCCCGGACATCCGGCACCTTCCTGTGTGCAGAGAGCGGGCCAAGGGCCATGTATCCCCCCTCTCACTTACCCCTTCGTGGGCTAGCACTATATATACTCCCCCCACCTCCTCCTATTTAGGGTTAGCATTGTGATAGCTCATTTAGAGATAGAGCTTTGCTCATCCATACGGATCTCCTCCTCGTGAGAGACCGTGGCCTCTTCGGAGAAGATCCACCATGGATTCAAGACCCCTTTACGGGAAGATCCCTCGTGGATTCAAGACCTCCTCTCGGAGATGAGCTACCGCCACTTGTATCGTCCGTTGTTGACTTTGTATCTCGTGCTACTCGTGCTTCAATGATCTAGACCTTGTGTGATTGATCTCTTGTCGGTTGAGTGTTTCTCTCGTTCCTCCCCGTGATTTCCTCGTGTTCTTCCGCACGTTCTTCGTGATTCCCCATAGGATCCACTCCAAACGTGAAAGATTGGCCCCTAGGGTTCCGCCCTACATCATCTTGGTATCATGAGCCACGTTGATCACGTTTTTGGAGCCCCTACCCCGTGTTTTCTAGCTTGACTTTGTTGGTTTTGTCCTAAATCCGAAAATCCCCACCAAAAATAGCCCCCAATTTTTTTTTTGTGATTTGTTGGTTTGATGATGTTTTGTTGATTTTGATCCATAGATTTGCTTGGTTTCAAGTGGATCTAGCATCTTCCCAAGTTTCCCCATCTTCCATCCACGAAATCTCCGCAATTTTGCCCTCGAAATCTTCAATTTCCGCCCCCAAAATCGATTTCCTCGAGTTCATCCTCGGATTGGGAGCCCAGACATCCGGCCCGACCAGCGGACATCCGGCCTGCCCGGACATCTGGCCATTGGCCCGGACATCCGGCCCCTGGAGCGCATTTCGCACACGGTTCTGGACTTTCAGCCACCGGAAATCCGGCCAAACCACCGGAAATCCGGCCAAACCACCAGATATCCAGCCCCTGTAGAATTCAGCCTCCCCGCTTCACCATTTCGGCCATAACTAATTCATTCGGAGTCCGATTTTCGCGTTCTTTAGCTTGTTTTGAAGCTCTTGACATCCCCCTTCCTACCACCAACATCATTTGACTCCATCAAATATTTGAAAATTTGGCAAGTTTGCCTAGGCCCTCCACCATATCATCCGCATAGCCACCAGCGACTTCCGCAACCTAACCCAATTTGTTCCCTATAGCATTAGTGGTTGTTTGAATTGTGATTCGAGTCTCCTAAGGTGTTTCGGCTACTTAGGGACAATTGCTTCTTCATCAACCACCACCACCACTTCCGCATAGACATGTCCACCATGCATTTCACAACTTAACCCAATTTTGTTTGAGTTGTGGCTTGTGTCTCCTAAGATGTTTCGGCTACTTAGGGACGGCAACTTCAACTCCGACACGTGTATAGCCCATCATTTCACTTCCGCATGGACAAGTGCAAACCACCACCGCTTTCCGCTACCAACATTTTGACATTTGACTTTTGAGATTTTGAGTTCGCAGTTTTTCCGTTTCCTAAGGTGTTTCGGCTACTTAGGGATGAGTCTCCATCATCTTGGTTTCTACATCAAGAACACCGCTACTTATCATCGCCGGACGGTAACCTCCATATCATCTAAGCATCGTGGTATCCCTCCATTGTATATTCACCTTGCCATTGCATCGTTAACCCCTAGCCCATTTTGCGTTACTTGCTTATCGAGACTAGCCATTTGAGTATTGCCGGCAACTTTACTTGTGCACATTAGTGATCATACTCCCCATAGCATACATACCATATCATCGTGGTGCATATCTTGATATCATATCTAGTGTCACAAGTTTGTTCCCGCATATACACAATTGCTATCTTGGTTTGTGCATTGTGCAAAGTGGCCATACAAAAAAGAGAGAAGAAAAATAGAATAAGCTTTTAAGCAAAAGAAAGAGAGCAAAGAAGCTTGTAAGCAAGTGCCATAGCATCATACCACATTGCATATAAGATTGTGATATCCGATCATCTTGGATCATCTTGAGAGAAACAACGGGAACCATACATACATAGCATACTTGGGATAGAAAGTATATCCATTTTGCATCTTATAGGTTGTGCACAAGTGTCGTATCCGCCTATTGAGCAATCGTGCTAGCGTCTCTCTTGAGTTGTGCAACACGAGCGTTGTCCATGGATTCCACATTTTGTCCTCATTCCTTGGTTGCACGACCCCATTTATCTATCCGTGTGTGTGTTTCCGTGTGCCACATATTGCTATTGGTCCATTTGTTTCACTTGCGAATTTGTGAATCTCTTTCAACATTATTGACACTTGCTAACATTTTGCATTAAATTTTTGTGCCACTATCCTCACCGAGCTCCACCATAAGCTTTACTTCTGTAGGTGTGAGAACCGACAAGGATTGGTACCAATAGTGCTATTTCATTGTCCGCATTTGAGTGAACTTGATTCATTGTCAACATCGGTCAAGGTACATTGGTATAAGTTCTTCTCTTTCTCCCACTCATATTTGCTCGATTCTTGTGATGGATAGGCAAGGCATTTCCTCTCCGGTCTATGACAACAACGACGACATGAACAACTACATCACCAAATGATGTAGGGCAGAACCCTATGTGGACGATCATTCACGTTTGGAGTGGATCCTACGGGGAATCACGAAGAACACACGGAAGCACAAAGGGGAAACACGGGGAAAACGAGAGAGAGAATCACTAAACCGACATAGAATCAATCACACGAGTGCTAGATCACCGAAGACAAAGAGATACACGAGATCCAAAGTCAACAAAGGGAAGGATACATAGGTAACCGATCTTCTCCGTGAGGAGGTCTTGAATCCGCGAGGGGGTCTTCCCACGAGGGGGCCTTGAATCCGATTGGATCTTCTCCGAGGAGGCCGCGGTCTCTCACGAAGAGGAGATCCGATGGATGAGCGAAGCTCTATCTCTAATCTGAGCTAAATCAACGCTAACCCTAAAACGTATGGCAGGAGGGAGTATATATAGTCTGGGGGCAAAGGGATACATGGGTCAAGGCCCAAAGGAGGTTGCGCGCAGGCAGGGGCGCCGGATGTCCGGGCGTCGGGCCGGATGTCCGGTGGTTCACGAGGGACCGGATATCCGGGCAGGAGGTGCCGGATGTCCGGTGCTTCCGGAGGGGCCGGATGTCCGGTGCGTAGGCCGGATGTCCTGGCTGTTGGGGCCATCTTCAGTGTATTCAGGAAGCCTAGGCCGGATATCCGGGCGGGAGGCCGGATTTCTGGTGGGTGGCCGGATGTCCGGGATGGAGGCTGGATGTGCGATCGCTGTAGCCTTCTTCTGCAGGAGCTAGCCATGTGGATCTCTAGGGACCGGATGTCCGGGGCCTGGAAGCTTCTTATGCCTTCTTCCATTGGTTCCTTTCTTCCTTGGACTTGGGGTCTTGTCCAGCTGCATGTGCATCCCTGGGGCTGGTCCTCTTGGTACCTAATCATGCACAACATTCCGGATTGAGGTAGTAGCCATGTCTCGAGAGGGTCATATGATAATCACTAAGGAGAGAAGTCACCTCGGTCTCCAGAGCTGGAGCTCGTGCTCTAGTCATGGGTCCTCTTTGTGCTTGGTGAGGCGACGGAAGGTCCATGGGGATGACGGAAGGATGCTCCACATCATCTCCCCCCCCCCCTTGTGAAAGATCCGACCTCGGATCGAAATCATCATCACCATGGTATGGGGAGAGATCGGAGACGTTGAAGATGTCGCTCACGTTGTAGTTGTCGCGTGAGAGATCGATCTTGTAAGCATTGTTGTTGTAGCGTGCTAGCACCTTGAAGGGTCCTTCGGCTCGAGGGAGAAGCTTGGACTTGCGTTCGTTGGGGAAGCGGTCCTTGCGAAGGTGTAGCCACACGAGGTCTCCAATGTTGAATATCATGGGATGCTTGTTGACGTTGAGCTTGGTCGCTAGTCATTGTACTTGGCGCTCGATGGTGTGCCTTGTATCTTCATGCATCTTCTTAATGTAGCTTGCACGGGCACTTGCGTCAAGGTTGGTGCGCTCTTGTAGAGGAACAGGTAGAATGTCCAATGGGGACAACGGGTTGAAGCTGTAGACGACCTCGAAGGGGGACTTGCCGATCGTTGAATGTCTTGCACGGTTGTAGGCGTACTCGGCGATGGGTAGACACGCCTCCCACTCCTTGATGTTCCTCTTGATCAACACGCGAAGTAGAGTGGAGAGTGTGTGGTTCGTCACCTTTGTTTGGCCATCGGTTTGAGGATGGTATGCCGAAGAGAACAATAGCTTGATGTCGAGCTTAGCGCATAGGGTCTTACAAAAGTAACTCAAGAACTTGACGTCGCGGTCGGAGATGATTGTCTTTGGGACTCCATGGAGACGCAAGATTTCCCTACAAAAGAGATTTGCAACGTGTGAAGCATCGTCTATCTTGTTGCAAGGAATGAAATGTGCCATCTTAGAAAATTGGTCCACAACAACAAAGACGGAATCCTTGCCATTTTGAGTTCTAGGCAAACCAAGTATGAAATCCATGCTAATGTCTTCCCAAGGTTGATAAGGAATAGGAAGTGGCATGTAAAGACCATGGGATTGAGCTTTAGACTTAGCTTTGTGACATGTAGAGCAACAGTTGGTGAAGTGTGAGACATCACGGTACATCTTGGGCCAAAAGTAGTTCTTGGAGAGCGTGGCAAAAGTCTTTTCGCGTCCAAAATGTCCCATGAGTCCACCTCCATGAGCCTCTTGCAAAAGGAGCAAACGAAGAGAAGACTCGGGAATGCATAGTTTGTTAGCTCTCATAAGATAATCATTCTTTATGTAGTAGCGTTCCCAAGACGTGTGTGTCAAACACTTAGCATAAGGAGTAGCAAAAGAAGGATCATGCTCATACAAGTCTTTTATATGCTCAAAACCAATAACATTCAACTCAAGTTGAGTGACAAGTGTGCATATGCGTGAAATACATCCGCAACTACATTTTCCTTGCCCTTAATGTACTTGATCACATAAGGAAAAGATTCAATAAATTCACTCCATTTGGCATGACGCTTGTTCAACTTAGTTTGACCTTTTAAGTACTTAAGCGTTTCATGATCGGTATGGATGACAAATTCATGAGGTCTAAGGTAATGTTCCCAAACATGTAGCACACACAGTAAAGCATACAATTCTTTGTCATAGATAGGATAATTAAGTTGAGCACCGGAGAGTTTTTCACTAAAATAAGCAATTGCTCGTTTTTCTTGCATCAAAACTCTGCCAATTCAGGTACCACTTGCATCACAATGAACCTCAAAAGTTTTGTCAAAGTTGGGCAAAGCCAGAATCGGAGCATGAGTAAGCAAAGACTTGAGCTCATCAAAAGCGATGGATTGTAAAGATCCCCAAACAAAAGGAGCATTCTTCTTACTCAAGGCATGCAAAGGAGCGGCAATTGTGCTAAAGTTTTTCACAAAGCGGCGATAAAATCCTGCAAGACCAAGAAAACTACACACTTGTTGCAAATTGGTGGGTTGGGGCCAAGTTTTAATTGCCTTAATATTAGTTTCATCAACATGGACACCCTTGGAAGAGACAACAAAACCCAAGAAAACCACTTTGTCAACGCCAAAAGTGCATTTTTTCAAGTTCACATAAAGGCTTTCCTTGCGAAGGGTTTGCAACACAGATTTAACATGATTAATGTGCTCTCTCATGGTTTTGCTAAACATAAGAATATCATCAAAGTAAACCACAACAAAGATTCCAATGTAAGGTCTAAGCACATGATGCATAAGACGCACGAAAGTACCGGGGGCTTCCGACAAACCCATAGGCATTACTAACCACTCATATAAGCCAAATTTGGTTTTGAAAGCGGTTTTCCATTCATCATCTTCTTGAATGCGGATTTGATAATAGCCACTTTTAAGATCAATTTTGGAGAAAAAGTTGGCTCCACTAAGTTCATCAAGCATATCATCTAAGCGAGGAATGGGATGCCTATATCGAACGGTAATAGCATTTATGGGTCTACAATCGGAACACAAGCGGAAACTTCCATCGGGCTTAGGCACAAGTATAACTGGAATGGCGCAAGGGCTTAAGCTTTCACGTACATGACCGTTGTCGATGAGTTGTTGTACTTGCCGTTGAATCTCCTTCGTTTCTTCGGGATTGACACGGTAAGGACCTTTGTTTGGAAGTGGCGCTCCGGGGATGAGGTCGATTCGATGCTCAATGCCTCGTAGTGGAGGTAGACCCGGAGGTAGCTCATCAGGGAAAACATCTTGGAATTCCTGAAAAAGAGATTGAAACACTAAAGGTAGCTCGTGAGAAGTGTTAGTTGTTGGCTCTCCATCTTTGCACACAAGGACAAAGTGCATCACACTCGATGGGTTCTCACACACTTCTCTCATCTCACTTTTGGTGGCAAATAGGATGAGGTTTTTCTCTCTAGGCGAAGAGGCGCTCAAATTTGGCTTGTGGCTCTCACTCACTTTTGGGTGGATCACTTGTTCACTCTTCTCTCCGTGATTGGTGGTTTGCTTGTCGGATATCACTCGACTAGGAGACATAGGTCGTAGTACATATTCCTTCCCTTTCATTTTGAAGCTATAGTGATTGGTGCGCCCATTGGGTATGACACCACGGTCGAATTGCCATGGTCGACCAAGAATGAGGTGTCAAACGGTCATTGGGACCACATCACACTCCAAAGTGTCTTCATAAGCACCAATTTTGAAGGAGATTTGGACCGTATGCTCGACTCGTATAGTGCCGGAGTCACTTAGCCATTGAACTTTCTAGGGGTGCGGGTGCTTCCTCTTGACCAATTGAAGCTTGGAGCATAGTTCTTCACTTGCCAAGTTGTGGCAACTACCTCCATTGATGATGATCTTGACGGACCTTCCATTGATGCCGGCTTTAGTGTGGAATATGTGGCATCGTTGTTCTTCTTCTTGTTGATGTTGAAGTGTCAAGACTTTGGAGACAACGAGAGCGGGGCTCGAATCCTCATCACAAAAGACTTGATCATCTTCATCCTTGTTCACGCGCCGGTGCATGGCTACTTGCTCAAGGGCTTCCATATCCTCTTCACTCATTGAGTCATATGTGCTGTCGTCGTTGAGGATCATGGTGCGCTTGTTCGTGCATTGGAAGGACTTGTGGCCTCGGCCGCCGCAAGTGAAACACTTGAAGGAGCTTGTTTTGACGGTCTCATCGGTTGGCGTAGATGATGAAGCACGCGGCTTGAAGTTTCTTGTAGTAGGAGGAAGATGACTTGAACTTGCCGAAGTTTTCTTGTAACTTGACTTGTCGTCGGTGCTTGGAGAAGGCTTGGTTGATGTAGATGTTGAAGGAGTCATTGAAGCTTGGATGTCGGAGAAGCCGTAGATCTTGGATGAGTACTTGGCGTACTTGAGGTCATCTTGCACTTGACATTCGGCCTTGGTTGCTTGATGTACGAGCTCAATGAGGTTGGAGTAGGGTTGGAAGTCGGCAATCTTCTTGATGGGATGATTGAGTCCATTCAAGAAACGTGCCATAGTTTGCTCATCTTCTTCCGTGACATTGGCTCGAATCATGGCTATCTCCATTTCCTTGTAGTATTCTTCAACACTCTTTGTTCCTTGCTTGAGGAGTTGTAGCTTCTTGAAGAGATCGCGGTTGTAGTAGGTTGGTACAAAGCGTGCCCGCATGACATCCTTCATTTGAGCCCAAGTGGTGATTGGTGGTTCACCTCTTGCTTGACGGCGTTCAAGTACTTGTTCCCACCATATGAGCACATAGTCTTGGAACTCAAGTGATGCCATAGCGATCTTCCTCTCTTCCTCATAGTTGTGCAAGCAGAAAATTTTGTCGACCTTCAATGCCCATGAGAGGTATTCTTCGGGATCATTGCTTCCATTAAACTTGGGCATTGTGAACTTGAGCTTGCCATAGCGTTGCTCTTCATTGTGTTGTTGGCGATGGTGATGATGATGTCCTTGACGTGGAGGATAGTCATCCTCATGTTGCTCTTGGCGCGGATGAACTCCATGATCAACTTGCTCTTGTTGAACTTATGGTTGAGGTGGAGCTTGACGAGCTTGTGGAGGATGATAGAGGCAAAGGTGTCCCGTCTTTCGATGAGATGATGGATATCGCTTTGGTGGCAGTCGACTTTGATGATCCGACTACGAACGTGCGAGGACGTCGCGCCTTAGCAATCGCTAAACCAACTCCGAGAGGTTATTGACCACGCCGGAGCATGATCAACCTGACCACGAGGGTCTGTTTCCTGCGAGCAAACGAAGAACAAGCAAGAAACTGAGATTGCAATCTGGATATTGCGAATATAAGATGAAAGCTTTATTGATCAAGGTGGGGTTCTGTGACGCCTTTGTCTGGTCGTTGAACACAAACGAAGTACGCGAACTTGCAGCTATGGCGAACTTTTAATCTAAACAAAACCCGAAGTCTAAACGATGCCCTAAGGGTTGTATATATGGAGGAAGAGGGGGGGGGGAATTTCGTGGCCCTTGGTGGAGGGGTCCGAAATCAACCCTATCTCTTGTTTCCCCACACATACGGACTCTAAAAATAGCCTATACTTATGTATTTCGAAATTACATGGGCCTGGCCCAATAATAAGGTGACGCAGCACCTAAAATAGCCTCGGGACGAAATTTATGAAGTGGCATCTTGTATATTTCGTCCAAGGCTTCATGCACCCATTATGGTGGTTTCAAAGTCCTGAAATCATCACTTGTAACTTCGTTCTTGTTCCCCTTGCGCATGCCATCATCTCCATGCTTGTTCTTGCTCCAATGTTCATCCTTCTCCAAGCTAGGCCCTTCATTTGTAAGCAAAACAAATGTATCCAATTTAGGCAGCATCATATTCTCATGAACATTAGAATCATTACCAAGAAGCGAAAGTACCTGGTAATTTAGTTGGCGTGCATGAGCTCTAGTAATTGGTCCAGTATGTATAGCAGCAGGGGCTGTGGGTGTAACAATTGTATTGATGTCCTCATCATCCTCCCCTTCTTGAAATGAAGTCGTCCTCGACGGAAGTTCATCTTCCTCACCCAAATAAGGCTTCAAATCTGCAATGTTAAAAGTGGGACTAACCCCACAATCTGCAGGCAGCTCAAGTTTATATGCATTATCATTTATTTTCTCTAACACCTTAAAGGGACCATCAGCACGTGGCATTAACTTTGATTTGCGCAAATCAGGAAATCTATCCTTATGCAAATGTAACCAAACAAGATCTCCAGGTGCAAACACAACATGTTTTCTACCCTTATCTCCAGCAAGTTTATGTTTAGCATTCATACGCTCAATGTTTTCCTTAGTTAACTCATGCATTTTTAAAATCAATTCAGCACGTTGTTTAGCATCAAAATTAACCTTCTCCGAAGATGGAAGAGGCAACAAATCAATAGGTGCACGAGGTAGGAAACCATACACAACTTCAAAAGGGCACATCTTAGTAGTAGAATGCAATGAACGATTATAAGCAAATTCAATATGAGGCAAGCATTCCTCCCACATTTTCTTATTATTCTTCAAAACAGCCCTAAGCATAGTAGACAACGTTCTATTGACTACTTCAGTTTGTCCATCAGTTTGGGGGTGACAAGTAGTACTAAAAAGCAGTTTAGTCCCCAACTTAGCCCATAAACATCTCCAAAAGTGGCTAAGAAATTTAGTATCACAATCTGAAACAATAGTATTTGGCACACCATGCAAGCGAATAATTTCACGAAAGAACAAATCAACAACATTAACAGCATCATTGCTTTTATGACATGGTATAAAGTGTGCCATTTTTGAGAATCTATCCACGACAACAAATATGTTATCCCTCCCCTTCTTTGTTCGAGGTAAACCTAAAACAAAGTCCATAGATATATCCTCCCAAGGAACACTAGGTACAGGCAAAGGCATATATAAACCATGAGGATTGAGTCGTGACTTAGCTTTTTGACATGTAGTGCAGCGAGCAATAAAACGCTCAACATCTCGTCTCATCTTTGGCCAAAAGAAATGTGTAGCAAGTACGTCCTCCGTCTTCTTCACGCCAAAGTGACCCATTAATCCTCCTCCATGCGCCTCCTGCAACAACAAAAGACGAACGGAGCTAGCTGGAATGCATAGCTTGTTAGCATGAAACACAAATCCGACGAACTTGTTCCACATTCTTCCTTCTTTACAATTCTGCATTACATCTTTAAAATCAGCATCATGCACATATTGATCTTTGATGGTCTCCAAACCAAATATTTTGAAGTCAAGTTGTGAAAGCATAGTATAGCGGCGAGACAATGCATCAGCAATAACATTTTCTTTTCCCTTCTTGTGTTTAATGACATAAGGAAAAGTCTCAATGAATTCAACCCATTTAGCATGTCTACGATTCAGTTTAGCTTGACTTTTAATATGTTTCAAAGATTCATGATCAGAATGTATAACAAATTCTTTGGGCCATAAATAATGTTGCCATGTTTCTAAAGTCCGAACAAGAGCATATAATTCTTTATCATAAGTAGAATAATTCAGACTAGGCCCACTCAATTTTTCAGAAAAGTATGCAACAGGTTTGCCATCTTGTAATAACACACCGCCTAATGCAATTCCACTAGCATCACATTCAAGTTCAAAAGTCTTATTAAAATCAGGAAGTTGGAGTAAAGGAGCATGTGTCAACTTATCTTTCAATACCGAGAAGGCTTCTTCCTGTGCGGTACCCCAAAGAAAAGGCACATCTTTCTTTGTAAGCTCATTGAAAGGTGCAGCAATGGTGCTGAAATCTCTCACAAAACGCCTATAGAATCCAGCGAGGTCAAGAAAACTCCTCACTTGTGTGACTGTTTTGGGCTGCGGCCAACTCTCAGTAGCTTCAATCTTGGCTTTATCAACTTCAATTCCCTGTGGAGTAACAACATAGCCAAGAAAAGATACTCGGTCGGTGCAAAAGGTGCACTTCCCAAGGTTACCAAACAAACGTGCATCACGTGGAGCAATAAAAACAGCACGTAAATGTTCCAAATGTTCTTCCAAAGATCTGCTATAAATCAATATGTCATCAAAGTAAACTACCACAAATCGTCCAATGAAAGCACGTAAAACTTCGTTCATTAATCTCATGAAAGTACTAGGTGCATTAGTTAACCCAAAAGGCATGTGATGAGGACATCAATACAATTGTTACACCCACAGCCCCTGCTGCTATACATACTGGACCAATTACTATAGCTCGTGCACGCCAACTAAATTACCAGGTACTTTCGTTTCTTAGTAATGATTCTAATGTTCATGAGAATATGATGCTGCCTAAATTGGATACATTTGTTTTGCTTACAAATGAAGGGCCTAGCTTGGAGAAGGATGAACATTGGAGCAAGAACAAGCATGGAGATTGATAGAGGCAAAGGTGTCCCGTCTTTCGATGAGATGGTGGATTTCGCTTTGGTGGAAGTCGACTTTGACGATCCGACTACGAACGTGCGAGGACGTCGCGCCTTAGCAATCGCTAAACCAACTCCGAGAGGTTATTGACCACGCCGGAGCACGATCAACCTGACCACGAGGGTCTGTTTCCTGCGAGCAAACGAAGAACAAGCAAGAAACTGAGATTGCAATCTGGATATTGCGAATATAAGATGAAAGCTTTATTGATCAAGGTGGGGTTCTGTGACGCCTTTGTCTGGTCGTTGAACACAAACGAAGTACGCGAAGTTGCAGCTATGGCGAACTTTTAATCTAAACAAAACCCAAGGAAAAGCTACTAGATGGATCTACTTATATAGGAGCAAGGGGTGGCGGCCAAGGAGGTGGGAGGACGTCCCAAGGCAGCCTAAAACTAAATCTAGGTCGTACAAGGCCAATGGGCCCAAGTGGAGGTGATGTAACACCTTTGGACTTGTAGTTTGACTCGGATTCTGCTGCAGCATCAGATTGTTTCGTCCACAACACAACGCTCCGGACGAATTTGAAGGTGATTTCAATTGGGTTGGAAAGTGCACGAAATCTAGTTTCCAACAAAAAAAGAATCAGCCAATTCGGAGTCCGTATGAAAAACTTGTGTGCGTTTTGAGTCAGGTGTGTCTGTGCAGTCCGAAACTGAATCCAGAACGTGAGAGACTTGTACTCTATCTTCTCTTGGGCCAAAAGTGACGTGAGAGAACTTTTTGGACAGCAAATAAACATCTCTTTCTTCCTTATCTTCATATGTGGATTGTACAAATGTCCCATACACCTTCAATTAGACAAAACACAAAAGTGTGTGAAGTATTTTTGTTCTGGATAACATAAATAGATTATTGAATAGTTTGCACTAGAAATCAACTGACAAATATGCATATATGCAATATTTTTGGTCATATCCAAGGTAGTCATGTCCTCATCATCCTCCCCTTCTTGAAAATAAAGCCGTCCTCGGCGTTGCTTAATCTGAAATGTGGCTAACAAAAGAGACAAGGTGTACATGTTGTATATGTATATGTCATCCATTTTTACTTCCCTTGATTTTTGCATATATGACACATGAATAGATGAGTAACTTGCATAGTTCATAAAATCTAAAGCCAAAAAATTAGCACAAGAAGTAGAAGGCATGAAAATATTGCAACTCAGTTTGCACATATAAGTGAAGCTCTTATTCATTTCAAAAGATTGACAATGTTCATCATTAAACCATCCCAACATTGGTGAATAAACCTTACTTGCATCAAATTTACATGCTACAACATGCTTAAATAAGCAAACATGCAATAAGTCATTCAACACAGAATCATCACCAAGATTAGAGGTCACATCAAAATGATTCAACATTGGTTCTTTTGCATCAATAGTTAATTCAATGGGTGCACTCAAAATTGTTGGTATTTCAGTTGTTTGATCACATGGCAAAGTCAAATTATCAACGTAGTCCTCTAAAATAGGTGGTGTGATCAAAGTAGTGGGTAGCTCATCAGATGGTGCATTCAAATTGACAAGGCATTCATCATTCTCATGTAGAGATGGAAGATCAGTACCTTTGTCATTACCTCTTATGATCAACTCAGATGATGTAGCCACTCTCGGGGGCGATGTGTCACATGGTGGAGGTGATGTAGTCCTGACAACAACGGATGTGGTTGTCATAGTATGCCTAGTAGTTGAAGGAACAATCATATCAACTCTTGGAATGTGCACCGTGCGCTTGTTCTCCTCGTGGCCAACACGTCGTTTTATTTCCTGTTCAGCTTTGCAAGCAAGATAAAACAAATGGTCCATAGAATAACACTCTTCATGAATTAGTATCTCTTGAATATCACGGTTTAATCCTCCCCAAAATCTATCCATAAAATCATTTTCACTTTCTTCTAAAGAGGAATGCAACAAGGTAGTTTGTAAATCATCATAATATTTTGTTACAGTTTCACTACCTTGTTTTAAGTGTTGCAACTTCTTAATCATGTCACAAGTATAATAAGCAGGGACGAAAGTATGTCGCATGGCAAGTTTCAAATCATCCCAAGTAGTAGGTATATAATCAGGGTGTAACCGACAATATTCACTCCACCAAACCAAAGCATAACCTTTTTATGTTCATTGAAATTATGGGAAGCAAATATATTTTTTATGTCGAACTCCCATTCAATATATAAAGCAGGTTTAAAACGGCCATTAAATGGTGGTATAGATACATTAACCTGATCATGTGCATTTGGATGTTTGTGCACCTCTCGTGACGGTTGTGGTATTTGCAAAAGTGGTGGCACGTCTCCCGCGATTGACAAAGCCCATGAATTGACTCTGGATCCTGTCATGATTAGTAGAACAAGAAACAAAAGACAAAAATAATGTTCCTATAACTACTAGGATGTGGTGGTAAAACGCTCACAGTAAAGCAAATATCAATGTCTTACAAGTTCTTACCATGCAGCAGACGGTGATCGGCAACCAGCGGTGTCAAGTAACTCCGAATATTGAGTAAAGCGATTGCCAGGGGAGCGTACGTATACACGGTGTAGAAATATGTGGAGCTAGGTTGGCTATATATGGTAGCAAAAGATTAGCAATAATCAATTCAAAGATGCAATGTTGAATAAACGCTCAACGACGGTACTGTGCTGGTCCTAGGCTAGACCGGACTAGAGACGCGAGCCTAGAACACTAATAAGGTCACGGCGTAGCACAACTAGCATCAATGAAGGATACTAAGTAGCTCTTGACAGCAAGATATAAGTGAAGATCACAACGGCAGTGAAGATAATGATGAAAAACAACTGCCAAGCAGGATATACAACAACTCTCTCTCCAACTTTCCTCTTGAAAAGTTTGAGACAATTTTCTGATAAATTCTTTCAAAGAATGCCACTAACTCAAGCTTTCCAATGCAAAAAGAATCACTCAATTCCGAGTTGATATGAGGAGTCAAAGAATTCTAAAACTGGCCTGAAAAATTGGAACAAGCTGTGTTCACGAACTTCAGAGGGCAAAAAGACCTATTTAGAAGCCGATTTTGAGGTGTCAAATATTGAACTAGCTTCTGCAACTATTTAGATGCGGCTCGTCGCTAGCTTCAATTTGAGTACTCACGGAGCCAAAACGGACTTCGTATGAGGAAGATACACCTGTTTTACTGAACAGTGCGCAAAACAGATTCCAATCCGAATTCAGGTACGAGATTGATTCTAGATAGATCCAATTTTTTTTCTTCTCTCTTTTTTTTCTCACGCTTTTTTTTCTTTTTCTTCTCTCTCTTTTTCTTTTTTTTCCTTTTTTCTCTTTTTTTTCTCTATCTTTTTTTTTTCAAGACAAACTAGATAAGATGCAGATTGGATCAGGCGAAGATGTGAATGACCTCAACTATGATTATGACAATGAACAGTGCGTAGCACGTGGTGGAAATTAATAGATGGGATGGTGGACAGCGGAAGGGATAATGATGCAGCGGCGGCGTGACTAATGTGAACAGAACTCGAAACTCTAAAGGAACTAGACGCTAAGACCAGCAACTGACACGACGATGCAACCGATAATTCAACTATGCAAGCAATGAATAGAAAATTGCAAAGGCTCAGACTGGCTTGGATAAAGGATGAGCAGATCTAACTTTTTTTTGTGTGGCTTTTTCTTGGACAATAAGTAAGAAAATAAATCTAATCTAGGAAAACTGGAAATTCTCACCGAGCAACCTGAAAACTGATACCACTTGATAGAGGCGAGGGTCCTGATCTTTCGATGAGATGATAACTATCGATTTGGTGGAGACGACTTTGACGATCCGACTACAAACGTGCACGACGTTGCGCCTTAGCAATCGCTAAACCAATCTCCTGAGGTTACTGACGATGCTGGAAGCACGGTCAGCCTGACCACGAAGGTCTATTCCTGCAAGCAATCGAAGAACGAGCAAGAATATGATAAAGCAATCTGAATATTGCAAATATATATGAAGTATTGATAATGGTGGGGATCCGGAAGCGGTCTTGGTCTGGTCGTTGGACACAAACGAAGTACGCGAAGTTGCAGCTATGGCGAACTTTTAATCTAAACAAAACCCAAGGAAAAGCTACTAGATGGATCTACTTATATAGGAGCAAGGGGTGGCGGCCAAGGAGGTGGGAGGACGTCCCAAGGCAGCCTAAAACTAAATCTAGGTCGTACAAGGCCAATGGGCCCAAGTGGAGGTGATGTAACACCTTTGGACTTGTAGTTTGACTCGGATTCTGCTGCAGCATCAGATTGTTTCGTCCACAACTCAACGCTCCGGACGAATTTGAAGGTGATTTCAATTGGGTTGGAAAGTGCACGAAATCTAGTTTCCAACAAAAAAAGAATCACCCAATTCAGAGTCCGTATGAAAAACTTGTGTGCGTTTTGAGTCAGGTGTGTCTGTGCAGTCCGAAACTGAATCCAGAACGTGAGAGACTTGGACTCTATCTTCTCTTGGGCCAAAAGTGACGTGAGAGAACTTTTTGGACAGCAAATAAACATCTCTTTCTCCCTTATCTTCATATGTGGATTGTACAAATGTCCCATACACCTGCAATTAGACAAAACACAAAAGTGTGTGAAGTATTTTTGTTCTGGATAACATAAATAGATTATTGAATAGTTTGCACTAGAAATCACCTGACAAATATGCATATATGCAATATTTTTGGTCATATCCAAGGTAGTCATGTCCTCATCAGAGATGATGGCATGCGCAAGGGGAACAAGAACGGAGTTACAAGTGATGATTTCAGGACTTTGAAGCCACCATAATGGGTGCATGAAGCCTTGGACGAAATGTACAAGATGCCACTTCATAAATTTCGTCCCGAGGCTATTTTAGGTGCTGCGTCACCGTATTATTGCGCCAGGCCCATGTAATTTGGAAATACATAAGTATAGGCTATTTTTAGAGTCCGTATGTGTGGGGAAACAAGAGATAGGGTTGATTTCGGACCCCCCCACCAAGGGCCACGAAATTCCCCCCCTCTTCCTCCATATATACAGCCCTTATGGCATCATTTAGACTTTGGGGTTTTGTTTAGATTAAAAGTTCGCCATAGCTGCAACTTCGCGTACTTCGTTTGTGTTCAACGACCAGACAAAGGCGTCACAGAACCCCACCTTGATCAATAAAGTTTTCATCTTATATTCGCAATATCCAGATTGCAATCTCAGTTTCTTGCTTGTTCTTCGTTTGCTCGCAGGAAACAGACCCTCGTGGTCAGGTTGATCGTGCTCCGGCGTGGTCAATAACCTCTCGGAGTTGGTTTAGCGATTGCTAAGGCGCGACGTCCTCGCACGTTCGTAGTCGGATCGTCAAAGTCGACTGCCACCAAAGCGATATCCATCATCTCATCGAAAGACGGGACATCTTTGCCTCTATCAAGTGGTATCAGATTTCCAGGTTTAGATCGAGTCTGTTCTTCATACCTATAGTCCACGAAAAAAAAGAGTCCAGAAACCACCCTCCGTTTAGGCCCAAAATGTTTCGAAAACGCATTTTTCGAAAAAAATTCTGGCTATCCTATTTTTAGGTGTTTCTGAGTGTTTTGAGACAGGTGCCATTATAGGAAGTTTTTTTTGACCCGTTTCCAGTTTTTGGGTCCGGGCAATCGAAAAAAAAATTAAAAATTTGTCAACAAAAATTTCGTGCCCATCCTGTCAGTTTGACCTGGGAAGAGTTTTGAGACACTCGCCATTATAGTGATTTTTCACAAAAAAAAAGCAGCGCAAAAAAAAGAGCGAAAAAAAAATCCAGAGTGTGCTTTTCCCTTGTTTACGTGCCGCGCCGTGATTTTGTTGGTGTTCTAGGCTCGCGTCTCTAGCATAGTCTAGCCTAGGACCAGCACAGTACCGTCGTTGAGCGTTTATTCAACTTTGCATCTCTGAATTGATTATTGCTGACCCTTTTTGCTACCATATTATAAGCCTTCCCAGCTCCACATACATCTACGTCGTGCGTTTGACTCTCCCTGGTAATCGCTCTATCCAAGCTTTGAGAGTTTTTGACTACAACGGTTGCCGATCACCGCCTGCTGCTGGGTAAGAACTGGTAAGAATTTGAGATTTGCTTGACGGATTTGTGACACCCACCACCACCTCTTGTTAGTAGTCTGTAGGATCATATTCTTGTGTGTTTCTATTGCTGCTAACCATGCCAGGATCACAAGCCAACGAGACTGACTGGGAGAACATGACGAATAAGGATTTGCATGATAAATTTCAGCAAATGATGAGTGGACAGGTGCAAGATGTGCTAAACAGATTTGAAGAGGCCATGGAGAAGATAGATGGCATGGAGAAGACGTTCGAAACAAAGCTCGATAACAAGTTTAATGAATTGCTCGCGCGTCTTCCACCACCAACACCCGCTGCACCTAACGCACCTCTCCAACAACAACAACAACGACTACCTCCACGTCGCGAAACAGACCTTCGCCGAGCGAGCCGTGTTCCTCTTGTGTTTGGCCAAACTGTTGGTGCTGCTGTTGATACTTCTGTGGCTCCTCCTGCTGATGCGGAGGAGGAGGATTATGTGGGAGATTATGAGGATGAGGTTGATCAAAATCAGCACTACGTGCAGCCACCTGCACCACCACCAGCAGGTCGACCTCAGGTATATATTCATAATGGTAGGCCTGCACCAGCACCTCAGGTACGAGATGATGTCCATATTCCTAAACTGAAATTGAATATTCCACCATTTGAGGGTAGATATATATCTTACTTGGGAGTTAGAAACTGAACAACGATTTACATGTTTACAATATCCTGAGGAGAGACGAGTTGCTGCTGCTGTTTGTGCTTTCACTAGTTTTGCATGTGTATGGTGGTCTGAACATTGTAGATTATATCCTATTCCAACTACTTGGGCTGCTTTGAAAACTGCTATGCGTACTCGCTGGGTTCCACCATATTATCAACGTGAATTGCTTCAGAAATTACAGCGCTTAAGACAAGGAAAAAATTCTGTAGAAGAATATTATCAGGAATTACAAACTGGCATGATTAGATGTGGTATTGTTGAGGAGAATGAAGCAATGCTTGCACGTTTTCTGGGTGGATTAAATAGAGAGATTCAGACCATTCTAGACTATAAGGAGTATACTAATATCACTCGTTTATTCCATCTTGCTTGTAAAGCTGAACGTGAAGTGCAGGATCGACAAGCATTGGGGCGAACTAACTTTTCTGTAGGCCGACCTTCATCATGGACACCACATGCATCTTCTACTTCAACTGCACCAGCACCTCCATCCGGTGCCACCTCCAGCCGTGATACAAGAAAACAGGCACAACCACCATTATCTGCCAAGAGCGCACCTGCGGGGCCTGCACAGCGTTCTTCTTCTTCCATGGCATCAACAGGGCACACAAGTGATATTATTTGTCGTCGTTGTAAGGGAGGAGGCCATTATGCAAGAGAATGCAAATCTCCGCGTGTGATGATTGCTACCGCGGATGGTGGATATGAGTCCGCTAGTGACTATGATGAGGAGACTTTGGCTCTTATTACACGTGAAGAACATGGTGGAGATGATTCTGATCATGAGAGGCAATACATGGCTCCTGAAGACGCTGACAGGTATGAATGTTTAGTTGCCCAACGTGTTTTGAGTGTGCAGGTCACACAAGCTGAGCAAAATCAGAGGCACAATTTGTTCCATACCAAGGGAGTTGTGAAAGAATGTTCTGTGCGCGTCATCATAGATGGAGGGAGCTGCAACAACTTGGCTAGCATGGAGATGGTGGAGAAGCTTTCTCTCACCACAAGACCACATCCACATCCTTACTACATCCAATGGTTCAACAACAGCGGCAAGGTTAAGGTAACACGTGTTGTTCGTGTGCATTTTAGTATCTCTACATATGCTGATTATGTTGATTGTGATGTGGTACCTATGCAAGCATGTTCCTTATTACTTGGTAGACCATGGCAATTTGATAAAAATGTTGTACACCATGGTAGAAACAATCATTATACTCTTGTTCATAAGGATAAAAATATTACTTTGCTTCCTATGACTCCTGATTCTATTTTGAAAGATGATATTAATAGAGCTAATAAAGCAAAACAGGAGAAGAATAAGAGTGAAAATCAGATTGTGGCAAAAGAATTTGAGCAACAAATGAAGCCTAATAATAAACCATCTAGTGTTGCTTCTGAAATTAAATTGAAAAGTGCATGTTTATTTGCCACCAAATCTGATATTGATGAGCTAGATTTCAGCAAATCTGTTTGCTATGCTTTTGTGTGCAAAGAGGCATTATCTTCATTCGAGGACGTGCCTTCCTCTTTGCCTCCTGCTGTCACTAACATTTTGCAGGAGTTCGCTGACATCTTTCCACAAGACGTGCCACCGGGATTACCGCCTATTCGAGGGATTGAGCATCAGATTGACTTAATTCCCGGTACGTCACTGCCAAACCGTGCGCCATACCGTACCAATCCAGAGGAGACGAAGGAGATTATGCGTCAAGTACAAGAGCTTCTCGACAAAGGTTATATACGCGAATCCCTTAGTCCTTGTGCTGTTCCTATTATTGTAGTGCCGAAAAAGGATGGTACATCACGTATGTGTGTTGATTGTAGAGGCATTAATAATATTACTATTCGTTATCGTCATCCTATTCCTAGGCTAGATGATATGCTTGATGAATTGAGTGGCTCTACAATATTCTCCAAAGTTGATTTGCGTAGTGGTTACCATCAAATTCGTATGAAATTGGGTGATGAATGGAAAACATCATTTAAAACAAAGTTTGGTTTATATGAGTGGTTAGTCATGCCTTTTGGGTTAACTAATGCGCCTAGTACTTTCATGAGACTAATGAACGAAGTTTTACGTGCTTTCATTGGACGATTTGTGGTAGTCTATTTTGATGATATACTGATTTATAGCAAATCTTTGGAAGAACATTTGGAACATTTACGTGCTGTTTTTATTGCTCTACGTGATGCACGTTTGTTTGGTAACCTTGGGAAGTGCACCTTTTGCACCGACCGAGTATCTTTTCTTGGCTATGTTGTTACTCCACAGGGAATTGAAGTTGACAAAGCCAAGATTGAAGCTATTGAGAGTTGGCCGCAGCCCAAAACGGTCACACAAGTGAGGAGTTTTCTTGGCCTCGCTGGATTCTATAGGCGTTTTGTGAGAGATTTCAGCACCATTGCTGCACCTCTCAATGAGCTTACAAAGAAAGATGTGCCTTTTCTGTGGGGTACCGCACAGGAAGAAGCCTTCACGGTATTGAAAGATAAGTTGACACATGCTCCTTTACTCCAACTTCCTGATTTTAATAAGACTTTTGAGCTTGAATGTGATGCTAGTGGAATTGGATTAGGAGGTGTGTTATTACAAGATGGCAAACCTGTTGCATACTTTTCTGAAAAATTGAGTGGGCCTAGTCTGAATTATTCTACTTACGATAAAGAATTATATGCTCTTGTTCGGACTTTAGAAACATGGCAACATTATTTATGGCCCAAAGAATTTGTTATACATTCTGATCATGAATCTTTGAAACATATTAAAAGTCAAGCTAAACTGAATCGTAGACATGCTAAATGGGTTGAATTCATTGAGACTTTTCCTTATGTCATTAAACACAAGAAGGGAAAAGAAAATGTTATTGCTGATGCATTGTCTCGTCGCTATACTTTGCTTTCACAACTTGACTTCAAAATATTTGGTTTGGAGACCATCAAAGATCAATATGTGCATGATGCTGATTTTAAAGATGTAATGCAGAATTGTAAAGAAGGAAGAATGTGGAACAAGTTTGTCGTTAATGATGGATTTGTGTTTCGTGCTAACAAGCTATGCATTCCAGCTAGCTCCGTTCGTCTTTTGTTGTTGCAGGAGGCGCATGGAGGAGGGTTAATGGGACACTTTGGCGTGAAGAAGACGGAGGACGTACTTGCTACACATTTCTTTTGGCCAAAGATGAGACGGGATGTTGAGCGTTTTATTGCTCGCTGCACTACATGTCAAAAAGCTAAGTCACGACTCAATCCTCATGGTTTACATATGCCTTTGCCTGTACCTAGTGTTCCTTGGGAGGATATATCTATGGACTTTGTTTTAGGTTTACCTCGAACAAAGAAGGGGAGGGATAGCATATTTGTTGTCGTGGATAGATTCTCGAAAATGGCACACTTTATACCATGTCATAAAAGCGATGCTGCTGCTAATGTTGCTGATTTGTTCTTTCGTGAAATTATTCGCTTGCATGGTGTGCCAAATACTATTGTTTCAGATTGTGATACTAAATTTCTTAGCCACTTTTGGAGATGTTTATGGGCTAAGTTGGGGACTAAACTGCTTTTTAGTACTACTTGTCACCCCCAAACTGATGGACAAACTGAAGTAGTCAATAGAACGTTGTCTACTATGCTTAGGGCTGTTTTGAAGAATAATAAGAAAATGTGGGAGGAATGCTTGCCTCATATTGAATTTGCTTATAATCGTTCATTGCATTCTACTACTAAGATGTGCCCTTTTGAAGTTGTGTATGGTTTCCTACCTCGTGCACCTATTGATTTGTTGCCTCTTCCATCTTCGGAGAAGGTTAATTTTGATGCTAAACAACGTGCTGAATTGATTTTAAAAATGCATGAGTTAACTAAGGAAAACATTGAGCGTATGAATGCTAAATATAAACTTGCTGGAGATAAGGGTAGAAAACATGTTGTGTTTGCACCTGGAGATCTTGTTTGGTTACATTTGCGTAAGGATAGATTTCCTGATCTGCGCAAATCAAAGTTAATGCCACGTGCTGATGGTCCCTTTAAGGTGTTAGAGAAAATAAATGATAATGCATATAAACTTGAGCTGCCTGCAGATTTTGGGGTTAGTCCCACTTTTAACATTGCAGATTTGAAGCCTTATTTGGGTGAGGAAGATGAACTTCCGTCGAGGACGACTTCATTTCAAGAAGGGGAGGATGATGAGGACATCAATACAATTGTTACACCCACAGCCCCTGCTGCTATACATACTGGACCAATTACTAGAGCTCGCGCACACCAATTAAATTATCAGGTACTTTCGTTTCTTGGTAATGATTCTAATGTTCATGAGAATATGATGCTGCCTAAATTGGATACATTTGTTTTGCTTACAAATGAAGGGCCTAGCTTGGAGAAGGATGAACATTGGAGCAAGAACAAGCATGGAGATGATGCCATGCGCAAGGGGAACAAGAACGGAGTTACAAGTGATGATTTCAGGACTTTGAAGCCACCATAATGGGTACATGAAGCCTTGGACGAAATATACAAGATGCCACTTCATAAATTTCGTCCCGAGGCTATTATAGGTGCTGCGTCACCTTTTTATTGGGCCAGGCCCATGTAATTTCGAAATACATAAGTATAGGCTATTTTTAGAGTCCGTGTGTGTGGGGAAACAAGAGATAGGGTTGATTTCGGACCCCTCCACCAAGGGCCACGAAATTCCCCCTCTCTTCCTCCATATATACAACCCTTAGGGCATCGTTTAGACTTTGGGTTTTGTTTAGATTAAAAGTTCGCCATAGCTGCAACTTCGCGTACTTCGTTTGTGTTCAACGACCAGACAAAGGCGTCACAGAACCCGACCTTGATCAATAAAGCTTTCATCTTATATTCGCAATATCCAGATTGCAATCTCAGTTTCTTGCTTGTTCTTCGTTTGCTCGCAGGAAACAGACCCTCGTGGTCAGGTTGATCGTGCTCCGGCGTGGTCAATAACCTCTCGCACGTTCGTAGTCGGATCGTCAAAGTCGACTTCCACCAAAGCGATATCCATCATCTCATCGAAAGACGGGACACCTTTGCCTCTATCATGCTGGTGGTGGTGCTGGTGGGTGCACGTAGTTCTGATTTTGATCAACCTCATCCTCATAATTTCCCGCATACTCATCATCCTCCTGGGTACCAGCAGCAGCAGTAGCACGAGCCAAAGAAGCATCAATAACAGGAACAGCAGCACCAGAAGTTTGGCCATCCTCAATAGGAACACGCTTCGCTCGTCCATACTGATTCGGAAGGATGCGTTGGTGGTGGTGGTGCAGAGGTGCGATAGGTGCAGCCGGCGGTGGTGGTGGTAAAGCGCGAGCAATTCATTAAACTTGCTATCAAGCTTTGTTTCGAACATCTTCTCCATGCCATCTATCTTCTCCATGGCCTCGTCAAATCTGTTTAGCACATCTTGCACCTGTCCACTCATTATTTGCTGAAATTTATCATGTAGCTGTTTGTTCATCAGGTTCTCCCAATCAGTCTCATCGGCTTGTGATCCTACCATGGTTAGCAGCAAATAGAAACACACAAGAATATGATCCTACAGACTACTAAGAAGTGGTGGTGGTGTATCACAAACCCGTCAAGCAAAACTCAAATTCTTACCAGTTCTTACCCAGCAGCAGGCGGTGATCGGCAACCATTGTAGTCAAAACTCTCAAAGCTTGGATAGAGCGATTACCAGGGAGAGTCAAACGCACGACGTAGATGTATGTGGAGCTGGGAAGGCTTATAATATGGTAGCAAAAAGGGTCAGCAATAATCAATTCAGAGATGCAAAGTTGAATAAACGCTCAACGACGGTACTGTGCTGGTCCTAGGCTAGACCGTGCTAGAGACGCGAGCCTAGAACACTAACAAAATCACGGCGCTGCACGTAAACAAGGAAAAATCACACTCTGGAATTTTTTTTCACTCTTTTTTTTGCGCTGCTTTTTTTTGCGAAAAATCACTATAATGGCGAGTGTCTCAAAACTCTTCCTAGGTCAAACTGACAGGATGAGCATGAAATTTTTTTGACCAAATTTTTTTTCGTTTTTTCGACTGCCCGGACCCAAAAACTGGAAACGGGTCAAAAAAACTTCCTATAATGGCACCTGTCTCAAAACACTCAGAAACACCTAAAAATAGGATAGCCAGAAATTTTTTCGAAAAATGTGTTTTCGAAAAATTTTGGGCCTAAATGGAGGTTGGTTTCCGGACCTACTCTGGCAAGGAAACACGAATCGGAAACTAGATGGATCTCGAAAACACACCTAATATGCAAGGAACTCGGATTGGTGGTGGATATATGGTGGTGGTATATGGCAGCGGTGGTGGTATATGGCAGCGGTGGTAATATATGGATATGGATCGGTGGTGGTATATGGATACGGATTGGTGGTGGTATATGGATACGGATTCGGAGCGGTGGTGGTAGGTGACAGGGGCGATGATGATGGTGCGGTGGCGGCGTGACAACTTATGACCAGAACTCGAAACTCTAAAAGACTAACGCTAAGACTAGCAACTAGACACGACGATGCAACCGCAAATTCAACAAAGCAAAACCCTAAAAAGATTATGCAAAGGCTCAGATTGGTTCGGATATGATGAACTAACCCTAATTTTTTTGGCTTTTTCGTGGACTGTAGGTATGAATAACAGACTCGATCTAAACTACGAAAAACTGTAAAATCTCACCGAGCAACCTGGAAATCTGATACCACTTGATAGAGGCAAAGGTGTCCCGTCTTTCGATGAGATGATGGATATCGCTTTGGTGGCAGTCGACTTTGACGATCCGACTACGAACGTGCGAGGACGTCGCGCCTTAGCAATCGCTAAACCAACTCCGAGAGGTTATTGACCACGCCGGAGCACGATCAACCTAACCACGAGGGTGTGTTTCCTGCGAGCAAATGAAGAACAAGCAAGAAACTGAGATTGCAATGTGGATATTGCGAATATAAGATGAAAGCTTTATTGATCAAGGTGGGGTTCTGTGACGCCTTTTTGTGGTCGTTGAACACAAACGAAGTACGCGAAGTTGCAGCTATGGCGAACTTTTAATGTAAACAAAACCTGAAGTCTAAACGATGCCCTAAGGGCTGTATATATGGAGGAAGAGGGGGGGAATTTCGTGGCCCTTGGTGGAGGGGTCCGAAATCAACCCTATCTCTTGTTTCCCCACACATACGTACTCTAAAAATAGCCTATACTTATGTATTTCGAAATTACATGGGCCTGGCCCAATAATAAGGTGACGCAGCACCTAAAATAGCCTCGGGACAAAATTTATGAAGTGGCATCTTGTATATTTCGTCCAAGGCTTCATGCACCCATTATGGTGGCTTCAAAGTCCTGAAATCATCACTTGTAACTCCGTTCTTGTTCCCCTTGCGCATGCCATCATCTCCATGCTTGTTCTTGCTCCAATGTTCATCCTTCTCCAAGCTAGGCCCTTCATTTGTAAGCAAAACAAATGTATCCAATTTAGGCAGCATCATATTCTCATGAACATTAGAATCATTACCAAGAAACGAAAGTACCTGGTAATTTAGTTGGCGTGCACGAGCTCTAGTAATTGGTCCAGTATGTATAGCAGCAGGGGCTGTGGGTGTAACAATTGTATTGATGTCCTCATCACTTACTCCTTCATGGGCTAGCACTATATATACTCCCCCCACCTCCTCCTAGTTAGGGTTAGCATTGTGATAGCTCATTTAGAGATAGAGCTTTGCTCATCCATATGGATCTCCTCCTCGTGAGAGACCGCGGCCTCTTCGGAGAAGGTCCACCATGGATTCAAGACCCCTTTACGGGAAGATACCTCGTGGATTCAAGACCTCCTCTCGGAGATGAGCTACCGCCACTTGTATCGTCTGTTGTTGACTTTGAATCTTGTGCTTCTCGTGCTTCAATGATCTAGACCTTGTGTGATTGATCTCTTGCCGGTTGAGTGTTTCTCACGTTCCTCCCCGTGATTTCCTCGTGTTCTTCCGCGCATTCTTCGTGATTCCCCGTAGGATCCACTCCAAACGTGAAAGATCGGCCCCTAGGGTTCCGCCCTACATCATCTTGGTATCATGAGCTACGTTGATCACGTTTTTGGAGCCCCTACCCCGTGTTTTCTAGCTTGATTTTATTGATTTTGTCCTAAATCCGAAAATCCCCCCCAAAAATAGCCCCCAATTTTTTTTGTGATTTGTTGGTTTGATGATGTTTTGTTGATTTTGATCCATAGATTTGCTTGGTTTCAAGTGGATCTAGCATCTGCCCAAGTTTCCCCATCTTCCATCCATGAAATCTCCGCAATTTTGCCCTCAAAATCATCAATTTCCGCCCCCAAAATTGAGTTCCTCGAGTTCATCCTCGGATTGGGAGCCCGGACATCTGGCCCGACCAGCGGACATCCAGCCTGCCCGGACATCTGGCCATTGGCCCGGACATCCGGCCCCTGGAGCGCATTTCGCGCACGGTTCTGGACTTTCAGCCACCGGAAATCCGGCCAAACCACCAGATATCCGGCCCCTGTAGATTTCAGCCTCCCCGCTTCACCGGTTCGGCCATAACTAATTCATCCGGAGTCCGATTTTCGCGTTCTTTAGCTTATTTTGAAGCTCTTGACATCCCCCTTCCCACAAAAATACCACCAACATCATTTGACTCCATCAAAGTTTTGAAAATTTGGCAAGTTTGCCTAGGCCCTCCACCATATCATCCGCATAGCCACCACCGACTTCCGCAACCTAACCCAATTTGTTCCCTATAGCATTAGTGGTTGTTTGAATTGTGATTCGAGTCTCCTATGGTGTTTCGGCTACTTAGGGACAATTGCTTCTTCATCAACCACCACCACCACTTCCGCATAGACGTGTCCACCATACATTTCGCAACTTAACCCAATTTTGTTTGAGTTGTGTCTTGTGTCTCCTAAGGTGTTTCGGCTAGTTAGGGATGACAACTTCAACTCTGACACGTGTATAGCCCATCATTTCACTTCCGCATGGCCAAGTGCAAACCACCACTGCTTTCCGCTACCACCATTTTGACATTTGACGTTTGAGATTTTGAGTTCGCGGTTTTTCCATTTTCTAAGGTGTTTCAGCTACTTAGGGACGAGTCTCCATCATCTTGGTTTCTACATCAAGAACGCCGGTACTCATCATCACCGGACGGTAACCTCCATATCATCTAGGTATCGTGGTATCCCTCCATTGTATATTCCCCTTGCCATTGCATTGTTAACCCCTAGCCCATTTTGCGTTACTTGCCTATCGAGACTAGCCATTTGAGTATTGCCGGCAACGTTACTTGTGCACATTAGTGATCATACTCCCCATAGCATACATACCATATCATCGTGGTGCATATCTTGATATCATATCTCATGTCACAAGTTTGTTCCCGCATATACACAATTGCTATCTTGGTTTGTGCATTGTGCAAAGTGGCCATACAAAAAAAGAGAAAAAAAAGAGAATAAGCTTTTAAGCAAAAGAAAGAGAGCAAAGAAGCTTGTAAGCAAGTGCCATAGCATCATACCACATTGCATATAAGATTGTCATATCCGATCATCTTGGATCATCTTGAGAGAAACACCGGGAACCATACATACATAGCATACTTGGGATAGAAAGTTTATCCATTTTGCATCTTATAGGTTGTGCACAAGTGTCGTATCCGCCTATTGAGAAACCGGGCTAGCGTCTCTCTTGAGTTGTGCAACACGAGCGTTTTCCGTGGATTCCATATTTTGTGCTCATTCCTTGGTTACACGACCCCATTTATCTATCCGTGTGTGTGTTTCGTGTGCCATATATTGCTATTGGTCCATTTGTTTCGCTTGCAAATTTGTGAATCTCTTTCAACATTATTGACTCTTGCTAACATTTTGCATTAAATTTTTGTGCCACTATCCTCACCGAGCTCCACCATAAGCTTTACTTGTGTAGGTGTGAGAACCGAGAAGGATTGGTACCAATAGTGCTATTTCATTGTCTGCATTTGAGTGAACTTGATTAATTGTCAACATCGGTCAAGGTACATTGGTATAAGTTCTTCTCTTTCTCCCACTCATATTTGCTCGACTCTTGTGATGGATAGGCAAGGCATTTCCTCTCCGGTCTATGAAAACAATGACGGCGTGAACAACTACATCACCAAAGCGTCACTCTTCGATCTACAACAACAAATACAAGGCGCACAATCAAGATTGCGAGAGCACATCGAGAAGAAGCTTTCCACACATAGAGAGGAGCAAGATGCAAGGATGGAGGAGATTCGGGCCTTGATCAAGTCTTCTTCCACTTTGTCATCATCAACGCGGCGACGGTCAAGCCACAAGTCTTCGGAGCACAAAAACGATGCAAGCGCAAATCGTCCTCGTCCACATCTACATGGCGACCACCATCACGTTCGTGATCCACATCGTCATGAAGGGCATGTCACCTCCAAGCATCATGTGCACGACGATGACGAACGCCTTCGAGCTCAACCACGACAACGACATCATCATCATGAAGATGCTCCACAAGCGCAAATGCACAAGTCCCAACAAGCCCTACTTCACGCCAAGTCCATGCTTCATGAGCAAAAGAGAAGACCGCGAGACGACCACCACCAAGACGGTGCTACGGCTACAACAACCACTTTGGCATCTTCGCCAAGTGCTATCAAGGCATCTTCGCCTTTGGACGTACGGCATCTTCCCCTACTCCCCACGTGTACACCTACATCGACTTCATCAAGTCCAAGGCGACCACCTACGAGCGAGGGTGACACTTCCATCTTCGGAAGCCCTTCAAGGAAGATGGCCGAGCATGGGAAATTCCCTTCGGTCATGGAGACGAGCTACGAGGTGCCACATCATATGGGCCTCCAACACCAAGACGGTGATAATAATGTCGAGCAAGGGCCATCCCCTTCGACTACGGCGACGAGTGTGAACCTCTTTAACAACATGAAGACGGCGCCCATATTGGACTCATACTCCGAGTCAAGCTACGCGACCGTGTATGGAGACATTTGCACCCATATCTCTCCGACACCCACATATGTCGAGATGCCCCAAGTGACATGTGAGGAGAGCCACTACCACATGAGTGACATGAGTGACTCCACCATACGTGACATGGAGAGCATTTCCTATGAGAGGATGAGTGTGACCACCACTAGCCCCACACATGAGAGCATGCCACACATCCTATGTGAGGTTGAGCGCCATTTGAGTGACTCCACCAACCATATGAGTGAGTGCATCTTCGAGGGAGTGAGTGAGCCACAACACTTAGTGAGTGAGGTAGTTGACACGGCATGTGAGGCCATTATGATTTCTAACAACTTAACCTCTACTCTTAGTGTGTTTTCTTCTTTGGTGCCAGGTCTCCTACATGACAACATGCCTATCCTTGACGAGTCTATTCCTCCATTGGAGACGGCGATGGCCATGGTGGACGATGATGCACCCCCCACATGGTTCCATCAAGATGAAGATGACAACGAGTGGATCTTCGACAGCTCACCTATAACACATGAGCCATGCTCCAAAGGTAACATAGGTGATGGTGCTTCTCTTGTACCACTAGTGGACTCTCTTGACATTGATTGCTCCCATGATGTTGACCCACCTATTCCCATGCTTCATGCTAGTGAGACTTCTTCATGCCTTGACTTACCTATTTACGATGAATATGATGATGAGCATGTTGAGTTGCCTAGTTGTGATGTTATGCTCCATAGGATATCATGTGAAAATTCTTTTGGTCACATCATGTTTGACAACCCATTGAACTTGTCATATGCTATGAGTGAGATCTACAATATTGCATCATTACAATCTCAACATAGTAACTATGCATGCCCCATTAAAATCAATCCCATTTGCACTTATGGCATAGATGATGAGATGATGCTCATTGGCTTTTGTTTTTCATGTGATGATATTGCTATGCTTCCTTTACATGATTTGCGCAATTCATCTACTATGCCATGCCATGATCACTTTGTTCCAAATATGCTTTGTTTTGGATGTTGTCAATATTCTCCATGTGATGTTGCTACTAATGCTCATGAGGAGACCCCCATAGTTTCCTCATACATATTAGGAGATCTTGATGCATTTCATACTTTGCATGATTTCCATGATTACTTGCACCATATGCATTCCATGAATAACAATGCTCTAGATATTTCTCATGATGCATTACATCCTTTGAGTCTCCATTATGACATACATCATAACAAACCTCTCATGATGGATGACATGTTTCTATATCACGCATCTCATTTATTTGAGCATTGGATATTTTGTGCTAACCGACACATGCCCGTGCGCATCATGATGGATGATGTGTACATATAACATGCACACACAATTTTCTCTTTGTCTTTGTTTTGTGTAGGTACTCATGCATACTCATCAACCTCTCAATCCCAAGAGTTGACGAAACGAGCTCTTGAGAGCAACGACGCTTTGGGACCCCGTGGACTATCCTTACCACCATTCCCTTCGCGCAAGGACTACGCGCATCTCTTTTACTTGGCTCTCACACGGCTATGGGCTATCTACCACTTGCCACCTTATGCCCATACTATCGTGTTCACTTTGCATGTTATACTTGTTTCTATGCCTTTGCCATGCAATTGTGACCCTTGCTTGCATTTACCCATGATGCACCATTATGATACTCCTATGTGTATTTGCATGCTTGGTGGAGATCCTTGTTGCTATTGCCATGTTTATCATGTGCCCCATGCTATCGATGCTTGATGTGTTGGGAGAGTTATGATGACCCATTGCTATTTACATATGGCATCTCACCAATACATTGATGATATTTTGCTCATATCTTGCTTTCATGCTTGTGCTATGACATGTGCATTATTCATGCCCACTATTTGCACACATGACATGCTTGCCATGATTCCTTCTAGTAAGTTGCATCTTCGCACTACTAGCTTTCTTAACTTGATCACTATGATTGTTTGCTTGGTTTCATCACCCATGTTCCACTATTACTCATTCTCTTGGGTTGATGACATATTTGTTCATGCCTCTCACATGATACATCTTGTTCATTGTCGCTTGCCTCCAATTGTTGCATGTATGCTTAGTGCTGTTGGAGACTTGGACACTTTACTTGTGATGCATGCTTGTTTGATTGAGTCTCTTGTATTTGGTTGTTCTCGCATCATATGCCTTCATACTATGCAATACTCCCTTGACCTTTCTTATGATGATCATGATGCATACACTTGTTGGGTATCTTACCACATGAATGATAGGTTTTGCACTTTCGCTAACCTCATTTGTTTTTCCGAGTGTTTGCCATGTTCTTTCATTTTGAAGGATTCACAAGGCGGTACCATCACGCGACATATTGGTTACGTGAAGGCATACAAGATGCGCAACTACATCATCCTTGAGACACTCCAAAAGGGGACCTCTTTCCCTTTGAGCCGTCCTCAAGTACGTTTATTGGATGGGTCACTCTTTCATTGTTGTTTCCATCTTGTTGTCTACATGATACATCCCGCAGACGGAGGAGCGACATTGGAGATTTGATGAGGACATGAATACCTTGGATACGACCAAAAATATTGCATACATGCATATTTGTCAGGTGATTTCTAATGCAAACTATTCAATAATCTATTTATGTTATCCAGAACAAAAATACTTCACACACTTTTGTGTTTTGTCTAATTGCAGGTGTATGGGACATTTGTACAATCCACATATGAAGATAAGGGAAAAGGAGAAGTTTAGGTTGTGTTCAAAAAGTCCTCTCGCGTCACTTTTGGGCCAAGAGAAGATAGAGTCCAAGTCTCTCACGTTCTGGATTCAGATTCGGACTGCACAGACATACCTGACTCAAAACGCCAACAACTTTTTCATACGGACTCCGAATTGGGTGATTCTTTTTTTGTTGGAAACTAGATTTCGTGCTCTTTCCAACCCAATTGGATTCACCTTCAAATTCGTCCGGAGCGTTGAGTTACGGACGAAACAATCTGACGTTGCAGCAGAATCCGAGTCAAACTACAAGCCCAAAGGTGTTGCATCACCTCCACTTGGGCCCATGAGCCTTGTACGACCTAGGGTTAGTTTTAGGCTGCCTTGGGACGTCCTCCCACCTCCTTGGCCGCCACCCCTTGCTCCTATATAAGTAGATCCATCTAGTAGCTTTTTCCTGAGGGTTTTGTTTAGATTAAAAGTTCGCCATAGCTGCAACTTCGCGTACTTCGTTTGTGTTCAACTACCAGACAAAGGCGTCACAGAACCCCACCTTGATCAATAAAGCTTTCATCTTATATTCGCAATATCCAGATTGCAATCTTAGTTTCTTGCTTGTTCTTCGTTTGCTCGCAGGAAACAGACCCTCGTGGTCAGGTTGATCGTGCTCCGGCGTGGTGAATAACCTCTCGGAGTTGGTTTAGCGATTGCTAAGGCGCGACGTCCTCGCACGTTCGTAGTCGGATCGTCAAAGTCGACTTCCACCAAAGCGAAATCCATCATCTCATCGAAAGACGGGACACCTTTGCCTCTATCAAGTGGTATCAGATTTCCAGGTTGCTCGGTGAGATTTTACAGTTTTTCGTAGTTTAGATCGAGTCTGTTCTTCATACCTACAGTCCACGAAAAAGCCACAAAAAAAAATTAGGGTTAGTTCATCATATCCGAACCAATCTGAGCCTTTGCATAATCTTTTTAGGGTTTTGCTTTGTTGAATTTGCGGTTGCATCGTCGTGTCTAGTTGCTGGTCTTAGAGTCTAGTCTTTTAGAGTTTCGAGTTCTGGTCATAAGTTGTCACGCCGCCGCCGCACCATCATCATCGCCCCTGCCATCTACCACCACCGCTCTGAATTCGTATCCATATACCACCACCAATCCGTGTCAATATACCACCACCGATCCATATCCATATACTACCACCGGTACCACCACCGCTGCCATATACCACCACCATATATCCACCACCAATCCGAGTTCTTGTCATATTAGGTTTGTTTTCGGGATCCATCCAGATTCCGATTCGTGTTTCCTTGCCGGAGTAGGTTTCGAAAAAAAAAGAGTCGGGTAGCCACGCTCCGTTTAGGCCCAAAATTTTTCGAAAACGCATTTTTCGAAAAAATTTCTGGCTATCCTATTTTTAGGTGTTTCTGAGTGTTTTGAGACAGGTGCCATTATAGGAAGTTTTTTTGACCCGTTTCCAGTTTTTGGGTCCGGGCAGTCGAAAAAAAAAATTTTGGTCGAAAAATTTCGTGCCCATCCTGTCAGTTTGAGCTAGGAAGAGTTTTGAGACACTCGCCATTATAGTGATTTTTCGCAAAAAAAAAAGCAGCGCAAAAAAGAAGAGCGAAAAAAAAAATTCAGAGTGTGCTTTTCCCTTGTTTAGGTGCCGCGCCGTGATTTTGTTGGTGTTCTAGGCTCGCGTCTCTAGCACAGTCTAGCCTAGGACCAGCACAGTACCGTCGTTGAGCGTTTATTCAACTTTGCATCTCTGAATTGATTATTGCTGACCCTTTTTGCTACCATAGTATAAGCCTTCCCAGCTCCACATACATCTACGTCGTGCGTTTGACTCTCCCTGGTAATCGCTCTATCCAAGCTTTGAGAGTTTTGACTACAACGGTTGCCGATCACCGCCTGTTGCTGGGTAAGAACTGGTAAGAATTTGAGTTTTGCTTGACGGATTTGTGACACCCACCACCACCACTTGTTCGTAGTCTGTAGGATCATATTCTTGTGTGTTTCTATTGCTGCTAACCATGCCAGGATCACAAGCCGACGAGATTGACTGGGAGAATTTATCGAACAAGGAGCTTCATGATAAGTTTCAGCAAATGATGACTGAACAGGTGCAAGATGTGCTGAACAATTTTGAAGAGGCCATGGAGAAGATCACTGGCCTTGAGAAGACGTTTGAAACAAAGCTCGATAACAGATTTAATGAATTGCTCGCGCGTCTTCCACCACCACCACCCGCTGCACCTAACGCACCTCTCCAACAACAACAACAACGACTACCTCCACGTCGCGAAATAGACCTTCGCCGGGCGAGCCGTGTTCCTCTTGCGTTTGGCCAAACTGTTGGTGCTGCTGTTGATACTTCTGTGGCTCCTGCTACTGCTGTTGCTGGTACCCAGGAGGATGATGAGTATGCGGGCGATTATGAGGATGAGGTTGATCAAAATCAGATCTACGAGCAGCCACCAGCACCACCACCAGCAGGTCGACCTCAGGTATATATTCGTAATGGTAGGCCTGCACCACCACCTCAGGTACGAGATGATGTCCATATTCCTAAACTGAAATTGAATATTCCACCATTTGAGGGTAGATATGTTCCTGATATATATCTTACTTGGGAGTTAGAAACTGAACAACGATTTACATGTTTACAATATCCTGAGGAGAGACGAGTTGTTGCTGCTGTTTGTGCTTTCACTAGTTTTGCATGTGTATGGTGGTCTGAACATTGTAGATTATATCCTATTCCAACTACTTGGGCTGCTTTGAAAACTGCTATGCGTACGCGTTGGGTTCCACCATATTATCAACGTGAATTGCTTCAAAAATTGCAGCGTTTAAGACAAGAAAAAAATTCTGTAGAAGAATATTATCAGGAATTACAAACTGGCATGATTAGATGTGGTATTGTTGAGGAGAATGAAGCTATGCTTGCACGTTTTCTGGGTGGATTAAATAGAGAGATTCAGACCATTCTAGACTATAAGGAGTATACTAATATCACTCGTTTATTCCATCTTGCTTGTAAAGCTGAACGTGAAGTGCAGGATCGACAAGCATTGGGGCGAACTAACTTTTCTGCAGGCCGATCTTCATCATGGACACCACGTGCATCTTCTACTTCAACTGCACCAGCACCTCCATCCGGTGCCACCTCCAGCCGTGATACAAGAAAACAGGCACAACCACCATTATCTGCCAAGAGCGCACCTGCGGGGCCTGCACAGCGTTCTTCTTCTTCCATGGCATCAACAGGGCACACAAGTGATATTATTTGTCGTCGTTATAAGGGAGGAGGTCATTATGCGAGGGAATGCAAATCTCCGCGTGTGATGATTGCTACTGCGGATGGTGGATATGAGTCCGCTAGTGACTATGATGAGGAGACATTGGCTCTTATTACACGTGAAGAACATGGTGGAGATGATTCTGATCATGAGACGCAATACATGGCTCCTGAAGACGCTGACAGGTATGAATGTTTAGTTGCTCAACGTGTTTTGAGTGTGCAGGTCACACAAGCTGAGCAAAATCAGAGGCACAATTTGTTCCATACCAAGGGAGTTGTGAAGGAACGTTCTGTGCGCGTCATAATAGACGGAGGGAGCTGCAACAACTTGGCTAGCATGGAGATGGTGGAGAAGCTTTCTCTCACCACAAGACCACATCCACATCCTTACTACGTCCAATGGTTCAACAACAGCGGCAAGGTTAAGGTAACACGTACTGTTCGTGTGCATTTTAGTATCTCTACATATGCTGATTATGTTGATTGTGATGTGGTACCTATGCAAGCATGTTCCTTATTACTTGGTAGACCATGGCAATTTGATAAAAATTCTGTACACCATGGTAGAAACAATCACTATACTCTTGTTCATAAGGATACAAATATTACTTTGCTTCCTATGACTCCTGATTCCATTTTGAAAGATGATATTAATAGAGCTAATAAAGCAAAACAGGAGACGAATAAGAGTGAAAATCAGATTGTGGCAAAAGAATTTGAGCAACAAATGAAGCCTAATAATAAACCATCTAGTGTTGCTTCTGAAATTAAATTGAAAAGTGCATGTTTATTTGCCACCAAATCTGATATTGATGAGCTAGATTTCAGCAAATCTGTTTGCTATGCTTTTGTGTGCAAAGAGGCATTATTTTCATTCGAGGACGTGCCTTCCTCTTTGCCTCCTGCTGTCACTAACATTTTGCAGGAGTTCGCTGACGTCTTTCCACAAGACGTGCCACCGGGATTACCGCATATTCGAGGGATTGAGCATCAGATTGACTTAATTCCCGGTGCTTCACTGCCAAACCGTGCACCATACCGTACCAATCCAGAGGAGACAAAGGAGATTATGCGTCAAGTACAAGAGCTTCTCGACAAAGGTTATATACGCGAATCCCTTAGTCCTTGTGCTGTTCCTATTATTCTAGTGCCGAAAAAGGATGGTACATCACGTATGTGTGTTGATTGTAGAGGCATTAATAATATTACTATTCGTTATCGTCATCCTATTCCTAGGCTAGATGATATGCTTGATGAATTGAGTGGCTCTACAATATTCTCCAAAGTTGATTTACGTAGTGGATACCATCAAATTCGTATGAAATTGGGAGATGAATGGAAAACAGCATTCAAAACTAAGTTTGGATTATATGAGTGGTTAGTCATGCCTTTTGGGTTAACTAATGCACCTAGTACTTTCATGAGATTGATGAACGAAGTTTTACGTGCTTTCATTGGACGATTTGTGGTAGTTTACTTTGATGACATATTGATTTATAGCAGATCTTTGGAAGAACATTTGGAACATTTACGTGTTGTTTTTATTGCTCTACGTGATGCACGTTTGTTTGGTAACCTTGGGAAGTGCACCTTTTGCACCGACCGAGTATCTTTTCTTGGCTATGTTGTTACTCCACAGGGAATTGAAGTTGACAAAGCCAAGATTGAAGCTATTGAGAGTTGGCCGCAGCCCAAAACGGTCACACAAGTGAGGAGTTTTCTTGGCCTCGCTAGATTCTATAGGCGTTTTGTGAGAGATTTCAGCACTATTGCTGCACCTCTCAACGAGCTTACAAAGAAGGATGTGCCTTTTGTTTGGGGTACCGCACAGGAAGAAGCCTTCATGGTATTGAAAGATAAGTTGACACATGCTCCTTTACTCCAACTTCCTGATTTTAATAAGACTTTTGAGCTTGAATGTGATGCTAGTGGAATTGGATTAGGAGGTGTGTTATTACAAGATGGCAAACCTGTTGCATACTTTTCTGAAAAATTGAGTGGGCCTAGTCTGAATTATTCTACTTATGATAAAGAATTATATGCTCTTGTTCGGACTTTAGAAACATGGCAACATTATTTATGGCCCAAAGAATTTGTTATACATTCTGATCATGAATCTTTGAAACATATTAAAAGTCAAGCTAAACTGAATCGTAGACATGCTAAATGGTTTGAATTCATTGAGACTTTCCCTTATGTCATTAAACACAAGAAGGGAAAAGAAAATGTTATTGCTGATGCATTGTCTCGTCGCTATACTATGCTTTCACAACTTGACTTCAAAATATTTGGTTTGGAGACCATCAAAGATCAATATGTGCATGATGCTGATTTTAAAGATGTAATGCAGAATTGTAAAGAAGGAAGAATGTGGAACAAGTTTGTCGTTAACGATGGATTTGTGTTTCGTGCTAACAAGCTATGCATTCCAGCTAGCTCCGTTCGTCTTTTGTTGTTGCAGGAAGCGCATGGAGGAGGATTAATGGGACATTTTGGCGTGAAGAAGACGGAGGATGTACTTGCTACACATTTCTTTTGGCCAAAGATGAGACGGGATGTTGAGCGTTTTATTGCTCGATGCACTACATGTCAAAAAGCTAAGTCACGACTCAATCCTCATGGTTTATATATGCCTTTGCCTGTACCTAGTGTTCCTTGGGAGGATATATCTATGGACTTTGTTTTAGGTTTACCTCGAACAAAGAAGGGGAGGGATAGCATATTTGTTGTCGTGGATAGATTCTCGAAAATGGCACACTTTATACCATGTCATAAAAGCGATGATGCTGTTAATGTTGCTGATTTGTTCTTTCGTGAAATTATTCGCTTGCATGGTGTGCCAAATACTATTGTTTCAGATCGTGATACTAAATTTCTTAGCCACTTTTGGAGATGTTTATGGGCTAAGTTGGGGACTAAACTGCTTTTTAGTACTACTTGTCACCCCCAAACTGATGGACAAACTGAAGTAGTCAATAGAAAATGTGGGAGGAATGCTTGCCTCATATTGAATTTGCTTATAATCGTTCATTGCATTCTACTACTAAGATGTGCCCTTTTGAAGTTGTGTATGGTTTCCTACCTCGTGCACCTATTGATTTGTTGCCTCTTCCATCTTCGGAGAAGGTTAATTTTGATGCTAAACAACGTGCTGAATTGATTTTAAAAATGCATGAGTTAACTAAGGAAAACATTGAGCGTATGAATGCTAAATATAAACTTGCTGGAGATAAGGGTAGAAAACATGTTGTGTTTGCACCTGGAGATCTTGTTTGGTTACATTTGCGTAAGGATAGATTTCCTGATTTGCGCAAATCAAAGCTAATGCCACGTGCTGATGGTCCCTTTAAAGTGTTAGAGAAAATAAATGATAATGCATATAAACTTGAGCTGCCTGCAGATTTTGGGGTTAGTCCCACTTTTAACATTGCAGATTTGAAGCCTTATTTGGGTGAGGAAGATGAACTTCCGTCGAGGACGACTTCATTTCAAGAAGGGGAGGATGATGAGGACATCAATACAATTGTTACACCCACAGCCCCTGCTGCTATACATACTGGACCAATTACTAGAGCTTGTGCACGCCAACTAAATTACCAGGTACTTTCGTTTCTTGGTAATGATTCTAATGTTCATGAGAATATGATGCTGCCTAAATTGGATACATTTGTTTTGCTTACAAATGAAGGGCCTAGCTTGGAGAAGGATGAACATTGGAGCAAGAACAAGCATGGAGATGATGGCATGCGCAAGGGAAACAAGAACGGAGTTACAAGTGATGATTTCAGGACTTTGAAGCCACCATAATGGGTGCATGAAGCCTTGGACGAAATATACAAGATGCCACTTCACAAATTTCGTCCCGAGGCTATTTTAGGTGCTGCGTCACCTTATTATTGGGCCAGGCCCATGTAATTTCGAAATACATAAGTATAGGCTATTTTTAGAGTCCGTATGTGTGGGGAAACAAGCGATAGGGTTGATTTCGGACCCCTCCACCAAGGGCCACGAAATTCCCCCCCCCCCTCTTCCTCCATATATACAGCCCTTAGGGCATCGTTTAGACTTTGGGTTTTGTTTAGATTAAAAGTTCGCCATAGCTGCAACTTCGCGTACTTCGTTTGTGTTCAACTACCAGACAAAGGCGTCACAGAACCCCACCTTGATCAATAAAGCTTTCATCTTATATTCGCAATATCGAGATTGCAATCTCAGTTTCTTGCTTGTTCTTCGTTTGCTCGCAGGAAACAGACCCTCGTGGTCAGGTTGATCGTGCTCCGGCGTGGTCAATAACCTCTCGGAGTTGGTTTAGCGATTGCTAAGGCGCGACGTCCTCGCACGTTCGTAGTCGGATCGTCAAAGTCGACTTCCACCAAAGCGAAATCCATCATCTCATCGAAAGACGGGACACCTTTGCCTCTATCAATGCTTGTTCTTGCTCCAATGTTCATCCTTCTCCAAGCTAGGACCTTCATTTGTAAGCAAAACAAATGTATCCAATTTAGGCAGCATCATATTCTCATGAACATTAGAATCATTACCAAGAAACGAAAGTACCTGGTAATTTAGTTGGCGTGCGCGAGCTCTAGTAATTGGTCCAGTATGTATAGCAGCAGGGGCTGTGGGTGTAACAATGGTATTGATGTCCTCATCATGCAGGAAACAGACCTTCGTGGCAAGTTGATCGTGCTCCGACTTGGTCAATAACCTCTTGGAGTTGGTTTAGCGATTGCTAGGGCGCGACGCCCTCGCACGTTCGTAGTCGGATCGTCAAAGTCGACTTCCTCCAAAACGATAGCCACCATCTCATCGAAAGATGGGACACCTTTGCCTCTATCAGCCACTGGAGCCCTGCGTCACCGTCGCCAAGGTCCATCGACTCCACCCTAGGTCCGATCGACCCCGCCGGCGCCTCTGGTCTCCTCTGCCTCGTCGCCGCCAGGGACCTCGCCTCCTCGAGCGCTTCGCCGCCTGCAGCCTCCTCCGCCCTGAAGCTCGCCGCCCCGCCCAACTCCGGCCAGATCCGGCCGAGAATGGGTGCCCCGTGAAACCGGATCTGCCCGTCCCCGGCCTCCTCAACACCGCCGGACCCCGCCATCGCCTCGGACACCTCGCCGGAGCCGGCCAGATCTGGACGGCCACGTCCCGGATCACCCCGAACCGCCAACCAAACGTCACCCCTCCATCATGGATTCCTCCATCCCGCATCGCCCCATTCAGTTTCTGCAAGGTCTAAATTCCACCAAGTCCCTGAGTTTTGAACATCATGTGTGCATGTCTGACCTATTGTAACTTCATGCATACTGCTTCATTTTACGTGTATAGTATGTCAAAATGTTCATCTCATAGTTCTCTTCATGATTGTCTAGTTTTCATTCATGTTAATATTCATCTTGATGCCTTAATTTTCGTTGCAAAACTGCTATGTGATATATACTACTGGAATCTGTTGATTGTTAACATCATTTTTGCATCTTGTGAGTGCCACAACTTTGTCCCTGTTGATGCTATGATGATGATATTGATATGCACATGTTATGCTCTTCATGCGCTACATGTTGGTGTGCTTTTCAATCATGTTAGGGTGCATCTTGATATTTTAATCCCTGTTGCAAAAGTGCATGTTGTTGTTAACTGCTGAAAACTACTGTAACTTGCTGATTTGTCATTTTTGTTGCATTCTGTATGTTTATCCAATGGGCATGATGTCTACATGTTTTAAGAGCATAATCATGCCATATTACAATGGTGCCATCCATGTGTTTGTATATTCCCTGTAGTGAGTGCATCAAGCTTGGGAAGTGAGCTACTTGCTGTCAACTTTCTGTCAAGTCTGTTTCTGTCATATTATGATGCTATATTTGCTTGATGCTACCAATTAATCCATCCATAATATGGAGATGCTTAGTTGACATGTTTTGATGTCTATGTTATGATATATCATGACATTCCTTTTGATGCCCTATATATGTCCTTTAGCATATGTTTTCATTGCCATGAACATGCCTATATCCTGTTCCAGATTTCTGTTAACTTCATGATGCTATGTTGTGAGCTTGCTATTTTTTAATCCATGCCTCTTATGGAGATGCTCCAATTACATGTTTTGAAGTATGCTATGAGTAATTTGTTCACATGTCATGGTTGTTAATTTTGGATATCATATGCCTCTGTTCCGTTCTTGTAAACATGCTATCATAATGTTTCTGTTTTACACTTGCTCAGACTGTTTCAACATTCAATATTGTCTTGTTGGTTCCTACTAATCCATGAGCCATATGTGTGTGATGCCATGATGTTATTTGCTCTTTGTTATGCGTACTTTGATTCCATGCCATTGGTTGCTATATAAACTTGTTGTAGCTTGTCTCGTTCTTGCTCTCAAGTTGTCATCATATTAATTCTGCTCATGTATATGCTCATGTGTTATAAAGTTGCATTTTGCATTGATCATATTGGTTTAATCTGATGCCTATGAACCTGAACCTTAATGATATTTTAAGTATTTTATCTGTACATGAAGTGCATGTCAAGTTTGTGCTCATATGATTCCTGTAGCATGTTGTTTTGATGTTTGCAAAGTGCCTACTTGTTGTTTTGGGCAGATTGTTGTTATAACTTGTTTGGAGTGTATGTGTTGCACCGTTGCTCCATTTTGAGCATGCTCTATATGAAACATGCTTGATTTTGCATGTAGTTTGATCTTATCATGTTGCATCCATGTTTTGAGAGTGTTTGCTTAATGTTTGAATGCATTTTGCATCCATGCCATGTTTGACTTGTTTTTCTCATATCTTCTAGGCCGTAGCTCCGAACTAAATGAACTTTATATGTAACTTGACTAAAATTTTGTGTAGATCATCTTGGTGCATCTTAACTTGCTTAACAACTTGTGATGAGGACATAACTACCTTGGATATGACCAAACATATTGCATACATGCATATTTGTCAGGAGATTTCTATTGCAAACTATTCAATAGTCTATTTATGTTATCCAGAACAAAATTCTTCATACACTTTTGTGTTTTGTCTAATTGCAGGTGTATGGGACATTTGTACAATCCACATATGAAGATAAGGGAAAAGGAGATGTTTAGGTTGTGTTCAAAAAGTCCTCTCACGTCACTTTTGGGCCAAGAGAAGATAGAGTCCAAGTCTCTCACGTTCTGGATTCAGATTCGGACTGCACAGACATACCTGACTCAAAACGCCAACAACTTTTTCATACGGACTCCGAATTGGGTGATTCTTTTTTTGTTGGAAACTAGATTTCGTGCTCTTTCCATCCCATTTGGACTCACCTTCAAATTCGTCTGGAGCGTTGAGTTGTGGACGAAACAATCTGATGCTGCAGCAGAATCCGAGTCAAACTACAAGTCCAAAGGTGTTACATCACCTCCACTTGGGCCCATTGGCCTTGTACGACCTAGATTAAGTTTTAGGCTGCCTTGGGACGTCCTACCACCTCCTTGGCCGCCACCCCTTGCTCCTATATAAGTAGATCCATCTAGTAGCTTTTCCTTGGGATTTGTTTAGTTAAAAGTTAGCCATTGCAACTTCGTGTACTTCGTTTGTGTCCAACGACCAGACCAAGACCGCTTCCGGATCCCCACCATTATCAATACTTCATATATATTTGCGATATTCAGATTGCTTTATCATATTCTTGCTCGTTCTTCGATTGCTTGCAGGAATAGACCTTCGTGGTCAGGCTGACCGTGCTTCCAGCATCGTCAGTAACCTCAGGAGATTGGTTTAGCGGTTGCTAAGGCGCAATGTCGTGCACGTTTGTAGTCGGATCGCCAAAGTCGTCTCCACCAAATCGATAGTTATCATCTCATCGAAAGAACGGGACCCTCGCCTCTATCAAGTGGTATCAGTTTTCAGGTTGCTCGGTGAGAATTTCCAGTTTTCCTAGATTAGATTTATTTTCTTACCTCTTGTCCAAGAAAAATCCACAAAAAAGAGTTAGATCTATTCATCCTTTGTCCAAGCCAGTCTGAGCCTTTGCAATTTTCTTTTCATTGCTTGCATAGTTGAATTATCGGTTGCATCATCGTGTCGAGTTGCTGGTCTTAGTGTCTAGGTCGTTTAGAGTTTCAAGTTCTGTTCACATTAGTCACGTCGCCGCTGCATCGTTATCCCTTCCGCTGTCCGCCATCCATCCATCAATTTCCTGCACATGCTACCCACCGTTCATTGTCATAATCATAGTTGAGATCGTTCCCATCTTTGCTTGATCCAATCTACATCTTATCTAGTTTGTTTTGAAAAGAGGGAGAGAGAAAAAAAGATAGAGAAAAAAACGAGAGAAAAAAAGTGAAAAAAAAAGTCAGAGAAAAAAAAGAAAGGAAAAGGAAAAAAAGTGTGAGAAAAAAAAGACAGGAGAAAAAAAAATTGGATCTATCTAGAATCAATCTCGTACCTGAATTCGGATTGGAATCTGTTTTGCGCACTGTTCAGTAAAACAAGTGTATTTTCCTCATACGAAGTCCGTTTTGGCTCTGTGAGTACTCAAATTGAAGATAGCGACGAGCCGCATCTAAATAGTTGCAGAAGCTAGTTCAGTATTTGGCACCTCAACATCAGCTTCTAAATAGGTCTACTGCTATTGTGATCTTCACTTATATCTTGCTGTCCAGAGCTACTTCATATCCTTTATTGATGCTAGTTGTGCGACGACGTGACCTCATTAGTGTTCTAGGCTCGCGTCTCTAGTTTGGTCTAGCCTAGGACCAGCACAGTACCGTCGTTGAGCGTTTATTCAACATTGCATCTCTGAATTGATTATTGCTAATCTTTTGCTACCATATATAGCCAACCCAGCTCCACATATTTCTACACCGTGTATACGTACGTTCCCCTGGCAATCGTTTTACACAATCTTCGGAGTTATTTGACACCGCTGGTTGCCTGTCACCACCTGCCGCATGGTAAGAACTTGTAAGATATTGATATTTGCTTTACTGTGAGCACTTTACAACCACATCCTAGTAGTTCATAGGAACATTATTCTCGAATTTTGATTCTTGTTTCTACTAATCATGACAGGTTCTAGAGATAGAAGTTCTTGGATGACGGACACATCTTCACCATCACGAGAGTTGGGACAACACACACAAGCATATGGTCAGGTTATCTCTTTACCATCATTTGAGGGTAGATTTAATCCTGCTATTTATCTAGCTTGGGAGCTTGAAGTAGAACAAGTTTTTAGTCACCATGATTTTTCTGAACTTGAGAGAGTACGAGCTACCATTAGAGCATTTACTGGTTTTGCTTCTGTTTGGTGGAGTGTACATTGTAAGAAAAACATTGATAACCAACCCACAACTTGGAAAGTTTTGAAAGCTGTAATGAGACAACAATTTTTTCCTCCCTACTATCGTCGTGAATTGCATCGCAAATTGGAGCAATTAAAACAAGGCAGTAACACTGTTCATGCTTACTACCAAGAGTTCAAATCTTATATGCATCATTGTGACATAGAAGAATCTGAGGATGATACAATGAATAGATTTTTTGGTGGTTTGAACCATGATATTCAGGCAAGATTTCAGTATATTCCTCGTTGCATTACTGGTATGTATGTCCGTGCTTGTACCTTTGAGAGACAAATACAGGAGGATGCATTGGGTGACTACAACAACTACTATTCCAATTCATGCTCACCACCGCCGGTTGGTTACTCCACTATTACACCTACTAGAGCAGCCCCACCTCGGATTGTGAGCGTGATATCATCTCAAGAGTATGGTACATTGTCAACGTCCGTACCTACATCAGCTACATCTCTGCGAGGTAACAGTAAAGGTCTTGATGATATAACTTCACATGAGAATGAAGCATGCCTAGTTAACTTGAATGCATCATGTGTTGAGTTACGTGTTGATTTGAGCACACCACCTATTTTAGAGACTCTTTTTACTGTCATGAATGCGTCATGTGATCAAACAACTGAAATATCAACAATTTTGAGTGCACCCATTGAATTAACTGTTGATGCAAAAGAACCAATGTTTAATCATTTTGATATGACCTCTAATCTTGATGATGATTCTGTGTCCAATGACTTATTGCATGTTTGCTTATTTAAGCATGTTGTAGCATGTAAATTTGATGCAAGTAAGGTTTATTCATCGAAGTTAGGATGGTTTAATGATGAACATTGCCAATCTTTTGAAGTGAATAAGAGCTTCACTTATATGTGCAAACTGAGTTGCAATATTTTCATGCCTTCTACTTCTTGTGATAATTTTTTGGCTTTAGATTTTATGAACAATGGAAGTTACTCATGTATACATGTGACATATGTGCAAAAATCAAGGGAAGTTAAAATGGATGACATATACATATACAACATGTACACCTTGTCTCTTTTGTTAGTCACATTTCAGATTAAGCAATGCCGAGGACGGCTTTGTTTTCAAAAAGGGGAGGATGATGAGGACATAACTACCTTGGATACGACCAAAAATATTGCATACATGCATATTTATCAGGAGATTTCTTTTGCAAACTATTCAATAGTCTATTTATGTTATCCAGAACAAAATTCTTCACACACTTTTGTGTTTTGTCTAATTGCAGGTGTATGGGACATTTGTACAATCCATATATGAAGATAAGGGAAAAGGAGATGTTTAGGTTGTGTTCAAAAAGTCCTCTCACGTCACTTTTGGGCCAAGAGAAGATAGAGTCCAAGTCTCTCACGTTCTGGATTCAGATTCGGACTGCACAGACATACCAGACTCAAAACGCCAACAACTTTTTCATACGGACTCCGAATTGGGTGATTCTTTTTTTGTTGGAAACTAGATTTCGTGCTCTTTCCATCCCAATTGGATTCACCTTCAAATTCGTCCGGAGCGTTGAGTTGTGGACGAAACAATCTGATGCTGCAGCAGAATCCGAGTCAAACTACAAGTCCAAAGGTGTTACATCACCTCCACTTGGGCCCATTGGCCTTGTACGACCTAGATTTAGTTTTAGGCTGCCTTGGGACGTCCTCCCACCTCCTTGGCCGCCACCCCTTGCTCCTATATAAGTAGATCCATCTAGTAGCTTTTCCTTGGGATTTGTTTAGTTAAAAGTTAGCCATTGCAACTTCGTGTACTTCGTTTGTGTCCAACGACCATACCAAGACCGCTTCCGGATCCCCACCATTATCAATACTTCATATATATTCGCGATATTCATATTGTTTTATCATATTCTTGCTCGTTCTTCGATTGCTTGCAGGAATAGACCTTCGTGGTCAGGCTGACCGTGCTTCCAGCATCGTCAGTAACCTCAGGAGATTGGTTTAGCGGTTGCTAAGGCGCAATGTCGTGCACGTTTGTAGTCGGATCGCCAAAGTCGTCTCCACCAAATCGATAGTTATCATCTCATCGAAAGAACGAGACCCTCGCCTCTATCAACTTGAGCATAAGGTTTATTCAGATCTGGACCAATTTCGAAATTTGCATATGAGGACTTACCGGATTTGTTATATATATGTTGTTTCCAGCCTCATGTAAACTTGCTTTGATGTGTTGTTCTTGTACGCATCATCTCTTGCCATGAGTAGCATCATAGAGCCTTTGTCATGCATCATACTTGGTTGAGCATCATGTCATGTTTATGTGTTGTGTGTTTACCATGTTTTTTGCTTCTTTCCGGTTGTGCTTCCTCTCGATAGTTCCTGTTTCGTTGCGACCGTGAGGATTCGTTCGGCTACGCTTGGTTTGTCTTCGCCCGTTCGTCTTCTTCATGGACTCGTTCTTCTTCCTAGCGGGATTTCAGGCAAGATGACCGTTACCCTGGATCTCACTACTATCATTGCTATGCTAGTTGTTTCGTTCTATCGCTATGCTGTGTTACCTATCACTTGTTTTTCAAGCCTCCCAAATTGCCATGTCAGCCTCTAACCTTTTTACCCTTCCTAGCAAACCGTTGTTTGGCAATGTTACCGCTTTCGCTCAGCTCCTCTTATAGCGTTGCTAGCTGCAGGTGAAGTTGAAGATTGCTCCATGTTGGAACATTTTTATGTTGGGATATCACAATATCTCTTATCTAATTGATGCATCTATATACTTGGTAAAGGGTGGAAGGCTCGGCCTTATGCCTGGTGTTTTGTTCCACTCTTGCCGCCTTAGTTTCGGTTATACCGGTGTTATGTTCCTTGATTTTGTGTTCCTTACGCGGTAGGGTTTATGAGAACCCCTTGACAGTTCGCGTTGAATAAAACTCCTCCAGCAAGGCCCAACCTTGGTTCTACATTTGCCTAACAACCTATAACCTTTCCCTTGGGAGTAAATAACCCGAGGGTCATCTTTATTTTAACCCCCAGGCTAGTGCTTCTCTAAGTGTTGGTCCGAACTGAGTAGACTGCAGGGCCACCTCGGGGAAACTTGAAGGCTGGTTTTACTCGTAGGATGTCTCATCCGGTGTGCCCTGAGAATGAGATATGTGCAGCTCCTATCGGGATTTGTCGGCATAGTCGGGTGGTCTTGCTGTTTTGTTTTACCATTGTCGAAATATCTTGTAACCTGGATTCTGAGACTGATCGGGTCTTCCCGGGAGAAGGAATATCCTTTGCTAATCGTGAGAGCTTGTGATGGGCTAAGTTGGGACACCCCTGCAGGGTTTAAACTTTCAAAAGCCAGGCCCATGGTTATGTGGCAGATGGGAATTTGTTAATATCCGGTTGGAGAGAACTTGATACTTGACTTAATTAAAATGCATCAACCGCGTGTGTGGCTGTGATGGTCTCTTTTCGGTGGAGTCCGAGAAGTGAACACATTTGGGTTATGTATGAACGTACGTAGTTTCAGGATCACTTCTTGATCACTTCTAGCTTCTCGACCGTTGTGTTGCTTCTCTTCTCGCTCTTATTTGCGTATGTTAGCCACCATATATGCTTAGTCGCTGCTGCAACCTCACCACTTACCCATTCCATACCCTTTAAGCTTTGCTAGTCTTGATACCCATGGTAATGGGATTGCTGTGTCCTCGTGGCTCACAAATTACTACTACAACAGTTGCAGGTATAGGTAATGCGATGATCATGACGCGAGAGCGATGCTTGCTTGTTTTGAGTTCTTCTTCTGCTTCTTCTTCTTTCAGGGGATAGGTTCCTGGTCGGCAGCCTGGGCTCGCAGGGTTGATGTCGTTTGAGTTTCTGTTTGTGTTTCATCCATAACCGGATGTTGCTCTTGTGTATGACGATGTTGTATTCGTGTGGCATTGTATGCCTCTTGTATGTATCCCCAACTATTATGTAATGGTATGATGTAATGATATCCACCTTGCAAAAGCGTCTCCAATATGCGCTTCTATCCTTGGTGGGACCTTCGAGTTCCTTTAGGATAGGGTCGCATATTGGGCGTGACATTTGGACACATACACATCCAATACATAAAGGAGTAGGGTTTTACACTTCACAGTGGCACGAACCTAGGTAAACACCGTGCGTTCACTGTTGGTCCTGCTCTTTGTGCATGACGGTTACTCAAGTCGAACCGCAAAGGGATAGCCATGATCCCATAGATGGACGTATACACGACACATCCAAAACTTATTTTTACAACCTAGATTTGGCCTCCGAAATGTTGTCAACGTTGACAAAGAGTGTGATGGACGCATACCACATTTCGTTGTGATCGTTTTGGCGGGTCATGGAGCTCAAATGGAGTTCGTATGGCCAAATTGTGGTCGCTTCAAGGATACAACATAGGGGGACAGACCGTGAACGCAACTTTCAAGGTAAGTTGATCGCGTCGACGAACCATCTTGCACCACTCAGAATGACCTATAGTTTTTTTTGTAGATAAACAGAATGAGGAAGAGTTGTTATGTTCTTTATCATCCAAGAATAATGCATCTGCTCGTGAAAAAGTGAGAGTGGTAGCGGGGCGTGTGATAGACAATGTAAAGCATGAATTCTTGGGTTTCGATGCAACGAAGAGCCTCCTCCTTCTGTCATGATTGAACATGTAGTCTTTATGCCTTGTAAATGGAAGGATGGTGCATTTCTATATGTATTATTGTTCATATATATTTCCGTGGGTGAGCTCATGGAAGGGTGGTAGAGTACATTTCAAAGATAAAATCATTTGAAACTCAATTTTACTACCTGGATCTGGCCTTCCAAAATTAGTCGACGTCGACAAAGAGGGTGATGCACTCATAACAACTTTTGTTGTGATCGTTTTGGCAGGTCATGGAGCTCAAATGGAGTTCATATGGCCAAATTGTGGTCGTTTATGGATACAACATCGAGGGACGGACCGTGAACACAACTTTCAGGGTAAGTTGATCGCGCCGACGGGCCATATTCCACCATTCAGAATGACCTGTAATTTTTTGTGCATATATAAATGAGGAGGAGCTGTTATGTACTTTTTCATCCAATAATAATGCATTTTTGGTGAAAAAGTGAGGGTGGTAACAGGGCATGTGATAGACCATGTAAAGCATCAATTCTTGGGTTTCGATGCAACGAAGAGTCGTCTCCTTCTGTCCTGACTGAACCTGTAGTCTTTTTGGTTTGTAAATGGAAGGATGGTGCTTTGCCTTATTTCTTATTGTCCATATATTTGTTCGAGGGTGAGATCATGGAAGGGTGGTAGAGTACACATCAAAGATTAAATCTTCTGAAACTCAGTTTTAAAACCTAGATTTGGCCTCCGAAATGTTGTCGACATCGACGAAGAGGGTGATAGATGCATACAACATTTTGTTGTCATTGTTTTTATGGGTCATGGAGCTCAAATGGAGTTCGTATGGCTAAATTGTCGTTGTTTTATGGATACAACATTGGGGGATAGACCGTGATCACAACTTTTAGGGTAAGTTGATCGCGCCGACGAGCCATTTTGCACCATTAAGAACAACCTGCAATTTTGTGTGTGCATAAATAGAATGAGGAAGAGCTATTATGTACTTTATCATCCAAGAATAATGCATCTGCTCAGGAAAAAGTGTGGGTGGTAGCGGGGTGGGTTATAAACCATGTAAAGCATGAATTCTTGGGTTTCGATGCAACGAAGAGCCTCCTCCTTCTGTCCTAATTTAACTTGTAGTCTTTATGGTTTGCGAATGGAAGGATGGTGCGTTGCTCTACATGTTATTATCCATATATTTGTCCGTGGGTGAGCTCATGGATGGGTGGTACAGTACACATCAAAGATAAAATCATCCAAAACTCAAATTTACAACCTAGATCTGGCCTACAAAATGTTGTCGACACCAATGAAGAGGGTGATGCATGCATACACATTTTCGGTGTGATCGTTTTGGCGGGTCATGGAGCTCAAATGGATTTCCTATGGCTAAATTGTGGTCGCTTTATGGATACAACATCGGGGGACAGACCATGAATACAACTTTTTATGGTAAGTTGATCGCGCCGACGAGCCATCTAGCACAATTCGGAATGACTTATAGTTTTTCGTGTGCATAAATAGAATGAAAAAGAGCTGTTGTGTACTTTATCATGCAAGAATAATGCATCTGTTGGTGAAAAAGTAAGGGTGGTAGCGGGGCGGGTGATAGACCATGTAAAGCATGAGTTCTTAGGTTTCGATGCAACTAAGAGTGATAGAGGCAAAGGTTTCCCGTCTTTCGATGAGATGGTGGCTTTCGTTTTGGAGGAAGTCGACTTTGACGATCTGACTACGAATGAGCGAGGACGTCGCGCCTTAGCAATCGCTAAACCAACTCCGAGAGGTTATTGACCACGCCGGAGCACGAGCAACCTGACCACGAAGGTTTGTTTCCTGCAGGCAAACGAAGAACAAGCAAGAAACTAAGATTGCAATCTGGATATTGCGAATATAAGAGGAAAGCTTTATTGATCAAGGTGGGGTTCTGTGACGCCTTTGTCTGGTCGTTGAACACAAGCGAAGTACGCGAAGTTGCAGCTATGGCAAACTTTAGTCTCAACAAAACCCAAAGTCTAAACGATGCCCTAAGGGCTATATATATGGAGGAAGACGGGGGAATTTCTTGGCCCTTGGGGAAGGGGTCCGAAACCAACCCTATCTCTTGTTTCCCCACACATACGGACTCTAAAAACAGCCTATACTGAAGTATTTCAAAAATACATGGGCCTGGCCCAATAATAAGGTGACGCAGCACCAAGAATAGCCTCTGGACGAAAGTTATGAAGTGGCATCTTGTATATTTCGTCCAAGGATTCATGCACACATTATAGTGGCTTCAACGTCCTGAAATCATCACTTCTAACTCCGTTCTTGTTCCCCTTGCGCATGCCATCATCTCCATGCTTGTTCTTGCTCCAATGTTCATCCTGCTCCAAGCTAGGCCCTTCATTTGTAAGCAAAGCAAATGTATACAATTTAGGCAGCATCATATTCTCATGAACATTAGAATCATTACCAAGAAACGAAAATACCTGGTAATTTAATTGGCGTGCGCGAGCTCTAGTAATTGGTCCAGTATGTATAGCAGTAGGTGCTGTGGGTGTAACAATGGTATTGATGTCCTCATCATCCTCCCCTTCTTGAAATGAAGTCGTCCTGATGAGGACATCAATACAATTGTTACACCCACA